>NC_086445.1:593762477-594031095 GCF_028390025.1 Pseudophryne corroboree | reverse complement strand
TACTTAATGACGACACAGAGGTAGGTACAGCAGTGGCCTTCCGTACCGTACTGCTATATATACTGGTGGTCACTGTGTCAGCAAACTGCAAAACTAAAATGCACCACAGGTATAGAATGTAGATGGATAGTATACTTAATGACGACACAGAGGTAGGTACAGCAGTGGCCTTCCGTACCGTACTGCTATATATACTGGTGGTCGCTGTGTCAGCAAACTGCAAAACTAAAATGCACCACAGGTATAGAATGTAGATGGATAGTATACTTAATGACGACACAGAGGTAGGTACAGCAGTGGCCTTCCGTACCGTACTGCTATATATAGTATACTGGTGGTCACTGTGTCAGCAAACTGCAAAACTAAAATGCACCACAGGTATAGAATGTAGATGGATAATATACTTAATGACGACACAGAGGTAGGTACAGCAGTGGCCTTCCGTACCGTACTGCTATATATACTGGTGGTCACTGTGTCAGCAAACTGCAAAACTAAAATGCACCACAGGTATAGAATGTAGATGATAGTATACTTAATGACGACACAGAGGTAGGTACAGCAGTGGCCTTCCGTACCGTACTGCTATATATAGTATACTGGTGGTCACTGTGTCAGCAAACTGCAAAACTAAAATGCACCACAGGTATAGAATGTAGATGGATAGTATACTTAATGACGACACAGAGGTAGGTACAGCAGTGGCCTTCCGTACCGTACTGCTATATATAGTATACTGGTGGTCACTGTGTCAGCAAACTGCAAAACTAAAATGCACCACAGGTATAGAATGTAGATGGATAATATACTTAATGACGACACAGAGGTAGGTACAGCAGTGGCCTTCCGTACCGTACTGCTATATATACTGGTGGTCACTGTGTCAGCAAACTGCAAAACTAAAATGCACCACAGGTATAGAATGTAGATGATAGTATACTTAATGACGACACAGAGGTAGGTACAGCAGTGGCCTTCCGTACCGTACTGCTATATATAGTATACTGGTGGTCACTGTGTCAGCAAACTGCAAAACTAAAATGCACCACAGGTATAGAATGTAGATGGATAGTATACTTAATGACGACACAGAGGTAGGTACAGCAGTGGCCTTCCGTACCGTACTGCTATATATAGTATACTGGTGGTCACTGTGTCAGCAAACTGCAAAACTAAAATGCACCACAGGTATAGAATGTAGATGGATAGTATACTTAATGACGACACAGAGGTAGGTACAGCAGTGGCCTTCCGTACCGTACTGCTATATATAGTATACTGGTGGTCACTGTGTCAGCAAACTGCAAAACTAAAATGCACCACAGGCATAGAATGTAGATGGATAGTATACTTAATGACGACACAGAGGTAGGTACAGCAGTGGCCTTCCGTACCGTACTGCTATATATACTGGTGGTCACTGTGTCAGCAAACTGCAAAACTAAAATGCACCACAGGTATAGAATGTAGATGGATAGTATACTTAATGACGACACAGAGGTAGGTACAGCAGTGGCCTTCCGTACCGTACTGCTATATATACTGGTGGTCACTGTGTCAGCAAACTGCAAAACTAAAATGCACCACAGGTATAGAATGTAGATGGATAGTATACTTAATGACGACACAGAGGTAGGTACAGCAGTGGCCTTCCGTACCGTACTGCTATATATAGTATACTGGTGGTCACTGTGTTAGCAAACTGCAAAACTAAAATGCACCACAGGTATAGAATGTAGATGGATAATATACTTAATGACGACACAGAGGTAGGTACAGCAGTGGCCTTCCGTACCGTACTGCTATATATACTGGTGGTCACTGTGTCAGCAAACTGCAAAACTAAAATGCACCACAGGTATATAATGTAGATGATAGTATACTTAATGACGACACAGAGGTAGGTACAGCAGTGGCCTTCCGTACCGTACTGCTATATATAGTATACTGGTGGTCACTGTGTCAGCAAACTGAAAAACTAAAATGCACCACAGGTATAGAATGTAGATGGATAGTATACTTAATGACGACACAGAGGTAGGTACAGCAGTGGCCTTCCGTACCGTACTGCTATATATAGTATACTGGTGGTCACTGTGTCAGCAAACTGCAAAACTAAAATGCACCACAGGCATAGAATGTAGATGGATAGTATACTTAATGACGACACAGAGGTAGGTACAGCAGTGGCCTTCCGTACCGTACTGCTATATATACTGGTGGTCACTGTGTCAGCAAACTGCAAAACTAAAATGCACCACAGGTATAGAATGTAGATGGATAGTATACTTAATGACGACACAGAGGTAGGTACAGCAGTGGCCTTCCGTACCGTACTGCTATATATACTGGTGGTCACTGTGTCAGCAAACTGCAAAACTAAAATGCACCACAGGTATAGAATGTAGATGGATAGTATACTTAATGACGACACAGAGGTAGGTACAGCAGTGGCCTTCCGTACCGTACTGCTATATATAGTATACTGGTGGTCACTGTGTCAGCAAACTGCAAAACTAAAATGCACCACAGGTATAGAATGTAGATGGATAATATACTTAATGACGACACAGAGGTAGGTACAGCAGTGGCCTTCCGTACCGTACTGCTATATATACTGGTGGTCACTGTGTCAGCAAACTGCAAAACTAAAATGCACCACAGGTATAGAATGTAGATGATAGTATACTTAATGACGACACAGAGGTAGGTACAGCAGTGGCCTTCCGTACCGTACTGCTATATATAGTATACTGGTGGTCACTGTGTCAGCAAACTGCAAAACTAAAATGCACCACAGGTATAGAATGTAGATGGATAGTATACTTAATGACGACACAGAGGTAGGTACAGCAGTGGCCTTCCGTACCGTACATACTGGTGGTCACTGTGTCAGCAAACTGCAAAACTAAAATGCACCACAGGCATAGAATGTAGATGGATAGTATACTTAATGACGACACAGAGGTAGGTACAGCAGTGGCCTTCCGTACCATACTGCTATATATACTGGTGGTCACTGTGTCAGCAAACTGCAAAACTAAAATGCACCACAGGTATAGAATGTAGATGGATAGTATACTTAATGACGACACAGAGGTAGGCACAGCAGTGGCCTTCCGTACCGTACTGCTATATATAGTATACTGGTGGTCACTGTGTCAGCAAACTGCAAAACTAAAATGCACCACAGGTATAGAATGTAGATGGATAGTATACTTAATGACGACACAGAGGTAGGTACAGCAGTGGCCTTCCGTACCGTACTGCTATATATAGTATACTGGTGGTCACTGTGTCAGCAAACTGCAAAACTAAAATGCACCACAGGTATAGAATGTAGATGGATAGTATACTTAATGACGACACAGAGGTAGGTACAGCAGTGGCCTTCCGTACCGTACTGCTATATATAGTATACTGGTGGTCACTGTGTCAGCAAACTGCAAAACTAAAATGCACCACAGGTATAGAATGTAGATGGATAGTATACTTAATGACGACACAGAGGTAGGTACAGCAGTGGCCTTCCGTACCGTACTGCTATATATAGTATACTGGTGGTCACTGTGTCAGCAAACTGCAAAACTAAAATGCACCACAGGTATAGAATGTAGATGGATAGTATACTTAATGACGACACAGAGGTAGGTACAGCAGTGGCCTTCCGTACCGTACTGCTATATATAGTATACTGGTGGTCACTGTGTCAGCAAACTGCAAAACTAAAATGCACCACAGGTATAGAATGTAGATGGATAGTATACTTAATGACGACACAGAGGTAGGTACAGCAGTGGCCTTCCGTACCGTACTGCTATATATAGTATACTGGTGGTCACTGTGTCAGCAAACTGCAAAACTAAAATGCACCACAGGTATAGAATGTAGATGGATAGTATACTTAATGACGACACAGAGGTAGGTACAGCAGTGGCCTTCCGTACCGTACTGCTATATATACTGGTGGTCACTGTGTCAGCAAACTGCAAAACTAAAATGCACCACAGGTATAGAATGTAGAAGGATAGTATACTTAATGACGACACAGAGGTAGGTACAGCAGTGGCCTTCCGTACCGTACTGCTATATATAGTATACTGGTGGTCACTGTGTCAGCAAACTGCAAAACTAAAATGCACCACAGGTATAGAATGTAGATGGATAGTATACTTAATGACGACACAGAGGTAGGTACAGCAGTGGCCTTCCGTACCGTACTGCTATATATAGTATACTGGTGATCACTGTGTCAGCAAACTGCAAAACTAAAATGCACCACAGGTATAGAATGTAGATGGATAGTATACTTAATGACGACACAGAGGTAGGTACAGCAGTGGCCTTCCGTACCGTACTGCTATATATAGTATACTGGTGGTCACTGTGTCAGCAAACTGCAAAACTAAAATGCACCACAGGCATAGAATGTAGATGGATAGTATACTTAATGACGACACAGAGGTAGGTACAGCAGTGGCCTTCCGTACCGTACTGCTATATATACTGGTGGTCACTGTGTCAGCAAACTGCAAAACTAAAATGCACCACAGGTATAGAATGTAGATGGATAGTATACTTAATGATGACACAGAGGTAGGTACAGCAGTGGCCTTCCGTACCGTACTGCTATATATACTGGTGGTCACTGTGTCAGCAAACTGCAAAACTAAAATGCACCACAGGTATAGAATGTAGATGGATAGTATACTTAATGACGACACAGAGGTAGGTACAGCAGTGGCCTTCCGTACCGTACTGCTATATATAGTATACTGGTGGTCACTGTGTCAGCAAACTGCAAAACTAAAATGCACCACAGGTATAGAATGTAGATGGATAATATACTTAATGACGACACAGAGGTAGGTACAGCAGTGGCCTTCCGTACCGTACTGCTATATATACTGGTGGTCACTGTGTCAGCAAACTGCAAAACTAAAATGCACCACAGGTATAGAATGTAGATGATAGTATACTTAATGACGACACAGAGGTAGGTACAGCAGTGGCCTTCCGTACCGTACTGCTATATATAGTATACTGGTGGTCACTGTGTCAGCAAACTGCAAAACTAAAATGCACCACAGGTATAGAATGTAGATGGATAGTATACTTAATGACGACACAGAGGTAGGTACAGCAGTGGCCTTCCGTACCGTACATACTGGTGGTCACTGTGTCAGCAAACTGCAAAACTAAAATGCACCACAGGCATAGAATGTAGATGGATAGTATACTTAATGACGACACAGAGGTAGGTACAGCAGTGGCCTTCCGTACCGTACTGCTATATATACTGGTGGTCACTGTGTCAGCAAACTGCAAAACTAAAATGCACCACAGGTATAGAATGTAGATGGATAGTATACTTAATGACGACACAGAGGTAGGCACAGCAGTGGCCTTCCGTACCGTACTGCTATATATAGTATACTGGTGGTCACTGTGTCAGCAAACTGCAAAACTAAAATGCACCACAGGTATAGAATGTAGATGGATAGTATACTTAATGACGACACAGAGGTAGGTACAGCAGTGGCCTTCCGTACCGTACTGCTATATATAGTATACTGGTGGTCACTGTGTCAGCAAACTGCAAAACTAAAATGCACCACAGGTATAGAATGTAGATGGATAGTATACTTAATGACGACACAGAGGTAGGTACAGCAGTGGCCTTCCGTACCGTACTGCTATATATAGTATACTGGTGGTCACTGTGTCAGCAAACTGCAAAACTAAAATGCACCACAGGTATAGAATGTAGATGGATAGTATACTTAATGACGACACAGAGGTAGGTACAGCAGTGGCCTTCCGTACCGTACTGCTATATATAGTATACTGGTGGTCACTGTGTCAGCAAACTGCAAAACTAAAATGCACCACAGGTATAGAATGTAGATGGATAGTATACTTAATGACGACACAGAGGTAGGTACAGCAGTGGCCTTCCGTACCGTACTGCTATATATAGTATACTGGTGGTCACTGTGTCAGCAAACTGCAAAACTAAAATGCACCACAGGTATAGAATGTAGATGGATAGTATACTTAATGACGACACAGAGGTAGGTACAGCAGTGGCCTTCCGTACCGTACTGCTATATATAGTATACTGGTGGTCACTGTGTCAGCAAACTGCAAAACTAAAATGCACCACAGGTATAGAATGTAGATGGATAGTATACTTAATGACGACACAGAGGTAGGTACAGCAGTGGCCTTCCGTACCGTACTGCTATATATACTGGTGGTCACTGTGTCAGCAAACTGCAAAACTAAAATGCACCACAGGTATAGAATGTAGATGGATAGTATACTTAATGACGACACAGAGGTAGGTACAGCAGTGGCCTTCCGTACCGTACTGCTATATATAGTATACTGGTGGTCACTGTGTCAGCAAACTGCAAAACTAAAATGCACCACAGGTATAGAATGTAGATGGATAGTATACTTAATGACGACACAGAGGTAGGTACAGCAGTGGCCTTCCGTACCGTACTGCTATATATAGTATACTGGTGATCACTGTGTCAGCAAACTGCAAAACTAAAATGCACCACAGGTATAGAATGTAGATGGATAGTATACTTAATGACGACACAGAGGTAGGTACAGCAGTGGCCTTCCGTACCGTACTGCTATATATAGTATACTGGTGGTCACTGTGTCAGCAAACTGCAAAACTAAAATGCACCACAGGCATAGAATGTAGATGGATAGTATACTTAATGACGACACAGAGCTAGGTACAGCAGTGGCCTTCCGTACCGTACTGCTATATATACTGGTGGTCACTGTGTCAGCAAACTGCAAAACTAAAATGCACCACAGGTATAGAATGTAGATGGATAGTATACTTAATGACGACACAGAGGTAGGTACAGCAGTGGCCTTCCGTACCGTACTGCTATATATAGTATACTGGAGGTCACTGTGTCAGCAAACTGCAAAACTAAAATGCACCACAGGTATAGAATGTAGATGGATAGTATACTTAATGACGACACAGAGGTAGGTACAGCAGTGGCCTTCCGTACCGTACTGCTATATATAGTATACTGGTGGTCACTGTGTCAGCAAACTGCAAAACTAAAATGCACCACAGGTATAGAATGTAGATGGATAGTATACTTAATGACGACACAGAGGTAGGTACAGCAGTGGCCTTCCGTACCGTACTGCTATATATACTGATGGTCACTGTGTCAGCAAACTGCAAAACTAAAATGCACCACAGGTATAGAATGTAGATGATAGTATACTTAATGACGACACAGAGGTAGGTACAGCAGTGGCCTTCCGTACCGTACTGCCATATATAGTATACTGGTGGTCACTGTGTCAGCAAACTGTAAAACTAAAATGCACCACAGGTATAGAATGTAGATGGATAGTATACTTAATGACGACACAGAGGTAGGTACAGCAGTGGCCTTCCGTACCGTACTGCTATATATAGTATACTGGTGGTCACTGTGTCAGCAAACTGCAAAACTAAAATGCACCACAGGTATAGAATGTAGATGGATAGTATACTTAATGACGACACAGAGGTAGGTACAGCAGTGGCCTTCCGTACCGTACTGCTATATATAGTATACTGGTGGTCACTGTGTCAGCAAACTGCAAAACTAAAATGCACCACAGGCATAGAATGTAGATGGATAGTATACTTAATGACGACACAGAGGTAGGTACAGCAGTGGCCTTCCGTACCGTACTGCTATATATACTGGTGGTCACTGTGTCAGCAAACTGCAAAACTAAAATGCACCACAGGTATAGAATGTAGATGGATAGTATACTTAATGACGACACAGAGGTAGGTACAGCAGTGGCCTTCCGTACCGTACTGCTATATATACTGGTGGTCACTGTGTCAGCAAACTGCAAAACTAAAATGCACCACAGGTATAGAATGTAGATGGATAGTATACTTAATGACGACACAGAGGTAGGTACAGCAGTGGCCTTCCGTACCGTACTGCTATATATAGTATACTGGTGGTCACTGTGTCAGCAAACTGCAAAACTAAAATGCACCACAGGTATAGAATGTAGATGGATAATATACTTAATGACGACACAGAGGTAGGTACAGCAGTGGCCTTCCGTACCGTACTGCTATATATACTGGTGGTCACTGTGTCAGCAAACTGCAAAACTAAAATGCACCACAGGTATAGAATGTAGATGATAGTATACTTAATGACGACACAGAGGTAGGTACAGCAGTGGCCTTCCGTACCGTACTGCTATATATAGTATACTGGTGGTCACTGTGTCAGCAAACTGCAAAACTAAAATGCACCACAGGTATAGAATGTAGATGGATAGTATACTTAATGACGACACAGAGGTAGGTACAGCAGTGGCCTTCCGTACCGTACTGCTATATATAGTATACTGGTGGTCACTGTGTCAGCAAACTGCAAAACTAAAATGCACCACAGGTATAGAATGTAGATGGATAGTATACTTAATGACGACACAGAGGTAGGTACAGCAGTGGCCTTCCGTACCGTACTGCTATATATAGTATACTGGTGGTCACTGTGTCAGCAAACTGCAAAACTAAAATGCACCACAGGTATAGAATGTAGATGGATAGTATACTTAATGACGACACAGAGGTAGGTACAGCAGTGGCCTTCCGTACCGTACTGCTATATATAGTATACTGGTGGTCACTGTGTCAGCAAACTGCAAAACTAAAATGCACCACAGGTATAGAATGTAGATGGATAGTATACTTAATGACGACACAGAGGTAGGTACAGCAGTGGCCTTCCGTACCGTACTGCTATATATAGTATACTGGTGGTCACTGTGTCAGCAAACTGCAAAACTAAAATGCACCACAGGTATAGAATGTAGATGGGTAGTATACTTAATGACAACACAGAGGTAGGTACAGCAGTGGCCTTCCGTACCGTACTGCTATATATAGTATACTGGTGGTCACTGTGTCAGCAAACTGCAAAACTAAAATGCACCACAGGTATAGAATGTAGATGGATAGTATACTTAATGATGACACAGAGGTAGGTACAGCAGTGGCCTTCCGTACCGTACTGCTATATATACTGGTGGTCACTGTGTCAGCAAACTGCACAACTGAAATGCACCACAGGTATAGAATCTAGATGGATAGTATACTTAATGACGACACAGAGGTAGGTACAGCAGTGGCCTACTGTACCGTAATGCTATATATTATATACTGGTGGTCACTGGTCAGCAAAACTCTGCACTGTACTCCTCCTATATAATATTATACTGGTGGTCCCCAGTCCCCACAATAAAGCAGCACACTGAGCACAGATATGGAGTGTTTTTCAGGCAGACAACGTATACTGGTGGTCACTGTCAGCAAAACTCTGCACTGTACTCCTGCTATATAATACAGCTGCTCCCCAGTCCCCACAATTAATCAGTTTGAGCACAGAAATATGCAGCACACTGAGCACAGATATGGAGTGTTTTTAAGGCAAACAACGTATTACTGGTGGTCACTGTCAGCAAAACTCTGCACTGTACTCCTCCTATATACAGCTGCTCCCCAGTCCCCACAATTAAGTAATAAGCAAGCACAAAATATTTGCAATGCATCAACATAAACGGAGAGGACGCCAGCCACGTCCTCTCCCTAACATTTCCAATGCACGAGTGAAAATGGCGGCGACGCGCGGCTGCTTATATAGAATCCGAATCTCGCGAGAATCCGACAGCGGGATGATGACGTTCGGGCGCGCTCGGGTTAACCGAGCCATACGGGAGAATCCGAGTATGGCTCGGACCCGTGTAAAAGTGAAGTTCGGGGGGGTTCGGTTTCCGAGAAGCCGAACCCGCTCATCCCTACCTCCCACCCACCCTTATGTTGTATAAACAGGACATGCACACTTTAACAAACCCATAATTTCAGCGACAGGGTCTGCCACATGACTGTGGCTGAAATGACTGGGGAAGCAATCAATCTCTCCTTGCTCAAACTGGCTCTACAGAGGCAAGATGTCGACCTCATCATCATCCTCCGATTCCTCACCCCTTTCACTGTGTACATCGCCCTCCTCACAGAGTATGGGAGGCAATTGCTGGTGAATGTCTCCACGGAGGAATTGATTATAATTAATTTTGATGAACATCATCTTCTCCACATTTTGTAGAAGTAACCTCGTACGTCGCTCTCTGACAAGGTGACCAGCTGCACTAAACACTCTTTCGGAATACACACTGGAGGGGGGGCAACTTAGGTAAAATAAAGCCAGTTTGTGCAAGGGCCTCCAAATTGCCTCATTTTCCTGCCAGTATAAGTACGGACTGTCTGACGTGCCTACTTGGATGCGGTCACTCATATAATCCTCCACCATTCTTTCGATGGTGACAGAATCATATGCAGTGACAGTATACGACATGTCAGTAATCGTTGGCAGGTCCTTCAGTCCGGACCAGATGTCAGTTTTCGCTCCTGACTGCCCTGCATCACCGCCAGCGGGTGGTTTTGGAAATCTGATCCTTTTCCTGGCAGCTCCAGTGGCGGGAGAAAATGAAGGAGGAGCTGTTGGTGGGTCACGTTCCGCTTGACTTGACAAGTGTCTCACCAGCAGGTCTTTGAACATGTGCAGACTTGTGTCTGCCGGAAAGAGAGATACAACGTAGGCTTTAAACCTAGGATCGAGCACGGTTGCCAAAATGTAGTGCTCTGATTTCAACAGATTGACCACCTGTGAATCCTGATTAAGTGAATGAAGGGCTCCATCCACAAGTCCCACATGTCTAGTGGAATCGCTCCATTTTAGCTCCTCCTTCAATCTCTCCAGCTGCTTCTGCAAAAGTCTGATGAGGGGAATGACCTGACTCAGGCTGGCAGTGTCTGAACTGACTTCACGTGTGGCAAGTTCAAAGGGTTGCAGAACCTTGCACAACGTTGAAATCATTCTCCACTGCGCTTGAGTCAGGTGCATTCCCCCTCCTTTGCCTACATCGTGGGCAGATGTACAGGCTTGAATGGCCTTTTGCTGCTCCTCCATCCTCTGAAGCATATAGAGGGTTGAATTCTACCTCGTTACCACCTCTTGCTTCAGATGATGGCGGGGTAGGTTCAGGAGTGTTTGCTGGTGCTCCAGTCTTCGGCACGCGGTGGCTGAATGCCGAAAGTGGCCCGTAATTCTTCGGGCAACAGACAGCATCTCTTGCACGCCCCTGACGTTTTTAAAAGAATTCTACACCACCAAATTCAATGTATGTGCAAAACATGGGACGTGCTGGAATTTGCCCACATGTAATGCACGCACAATATTGGTGGCGTTGTCCAATGTCACAAATCCCCAGGAGAGTCCAATGGGGGTAAGCCATTCTGCGATGATGTTCCTCAGTTTCCGTAAGAGGTTGTCAGCTGTGTGCCTCTTATGGAAAGTGGTGATACAAAGCGTAGCCTGCCTAGGAACGAGTTGGCATTTGCGAGATGCTGCTACTGGTGCTGTTGCTGCTGTTGTTGCTGCAGGAGGCAATACATCTACCCAGTGGGCTGTCACAGTCATATAGTCCTGAGTCTGCCCTGCTCCACTTGTCCACATGTCCGTGGTTAAGTGGACATTGGGTACAACTGCATTTTTTAGGACACTGGTGAGTCTATTTCTGACGTTTGTGTACATTCTCGGTATCGCCTGCCTAGAGAAGTGGAACCTAGATGGTATTTGGTACCGGGGACACACTACCTCAAGAAATTCTCTAAGTCCCTGTGAACTAACGCCGGATACCGGATGCACGTCTAACACCAACACAGCTGCCAAGGCCTGAGTTATCCACATTGCAACAGGATGACTGCTGTGATATTTCATCTTCCTCGCAAAGGACTGTTGGACAGTCAATTGCTTACTGGAAGTAGTACAAGTGGTCTTCCGACTTCCCCTCTGGGATGATGATCGACTCCCAGCAGCAACAACAGCAGCGCCAGCAGCAGTAGACGTTACACTCAAGGATCCATCAGAGGAATCCCAGTCAGGAGAGGACTCGTCAGACTTGCCAGTGACATGGCCTGCAGGACTATTGGCTTTCCTGTCTAAGGAGGAAATTGACACTGAGGGAGTTGGTGGTGTGGTTTGCAGGAGCTTGGTTACAAGAGGAAGGGATTTAGTTGTCAGTGGACTGCTTCCGCTGTCACCCAAAGTTTTTGAACTTGTCAGTGACTTCTGATGAATGCGCTCCAGGTGACGTATAAGGGAGGATGTTCCTAGGTGGTTAACGTCCTTACCCCTACTTATTACAGCTTGACAAAGGCAACACACGGCTTGACACCTGTTGTCCGCATTTCTGTTAAAATAATTCCACACCGAAGAGGTGATTTTTTTTTGTTATTTGACCAGGCATGTCAATGGCCATATTCATCCCACGGACAACAGGTGTCTCCCCGGGTGCCTGACTTAAACAAACCACCTCACCATCAGAATCCTCCTTGTCAATTTCCTCCTCAGTGCCAGCAACACCCATATCCTCATCCTGGTGTACTTCAACAGTGACATCTTCAATTTGACTATCAGGAACTGGACTGTGGGTGCTCCTTCCAGCACTTCCAGGGGGGGTGCAAATGGTGGAAGGAGCCATCTCTTCCCGTCCAGTGTTGGGAAGGTCAGGCATCACAACCGACACAATTGGACTCTCCTTGGGGATTTGTGATTTAGAAGAACGCACAGTTCTTTGCTGTGCTTTTGCCATCTTAACTCTTTTCAGTTTTCCAGCGGGAGGATGAGTGCTTCCATCCTCACGTGAAGCTAAACCACTAGCCATGAACATAGGCCAGGGCCTCAGTCGTTCCTTGCCACTCCGTGTCGTAAATGGCATATTGGCAAGTTTACGCTTCTCCTCAGACGATTTTAATTTAGATTTTTGAGTCATTTTACTGAACTTTAGTTTTTTGGATTTTACATGCTCTCTGCTATGACATTGGGCATCGGCCTTGGCAGACGACGTTGATGGCATTTCATCATCTCTGCCATGACTAGTGGCAGCAGCTTCAACACTAGGTGGAAGTGGATCTTGATCTTTCCCTATTTCACCCTCCACATTTTTGTTCTCCATTTTTTAATGTGTGGCATTATATGCCAGTAATATTATTATATCAATAGCAATGGCCTACTGTACTGTACTGTACAACTATATACTGTTGGTCACCAAAATTCTGCACTGTACTACTATATATACTGCTCACAAAAATGCAGCACAGATATGGAATGGATACTTGCAGTGACATGGAGCTGCAAGATACAGCAATTGCCTACTGTACTGTACAACTATATACTGTTGGTCACCAAAATGCTGCACTGTACTACTATATATACTGCTCACAAAAATGCAGCACAGACATGGGATGGATACTTGCAGTGGCACAGAGCTGCAAGATTACAGCAATGGCCTACTGTACTGTACAACTCTATACTGTTGGTCACCAAAATGCTGCACTGTACTACTATATATACTGCTCACAAAAATGCAGCACAGATATGGAATGGATACTTGCAGTGACACAGAGCTGCAAGATACAGCAATGGCCTACTGTACTGTACAACTATAAACTGTTGGTCACCAAAATGCTGCACTGTACTACTATATATACTGCTCACAAAAATGCAGCACAGATATGGAATGGATACTTGCAGTGACACAGAGCTGCAATCTACAGCAATGGCCTACTGTACTGTACAACTATATACTGTTGGTCACCAAAATGCTGCACTGTACTACTATATATACTGCTCACAAAAATGCAGCAGATATATGGAATGGATACTTGCAGTGACACAGAGCTGCAAGATACAGCAATGGCCTACTGTACTGTACAACTATATACTGTTGGTCACCAAAATGCTGCACTGTACTACTATATATACTGCTCACAAAAATGCAGCAGAGATATGGAATGGATACTTGCAGTGACACAGAGCTGCAAGGTACAGCAATGGCCTACTGTACTGTACAACTATATACTGTTGGTCACTAAAATGCTGCACTGTACTACTATATATACTGCTCACAAAAATGCAGCACAGATATGGAATGGATACTTGTAGTGACACGGAGCTGCAAGATACAGCAATGGCCTACTGTGCTGTACAACTATATACTGTTGGTCACCAAAATGCTGCACTGTACTACTCTATATACTGCTCACAATAATGCAGCACAGATATGAAATGGATACTTGCAGTGACATGGAGCTGCAAGATACAGCAATGGCCTACTGTACTGTACAACTATATACTGTTGATCACCAAAATGCAGCACACTGAGCACAGATATTTGCAGCACACTGAGCACAGATATGGAGCTTTTCAGGCAGAGAACGTAGATATTTGGAGCACACTGAGCACAGATATTTGCAGCACACTGAGCACAGATATTTGCAGAACACTGAGCACAGATTACGGAGCTTTTCAGGGAGAGAACTTAGCCACGTCCTCTCCGTTCAATCTCCAATGCATGAGTGAAAATGGCGGTGACGCGTGGCTCTTTATATAGAATACGAATCTTGCGAGAATCCGACAGCGGGATGACGACGTTCGGCCGCGTTCGGGTTAACCGAGCAAGGCGGGAAGAACCGAGGCTGCCTCGGACCCGTGTAAAATAGGTGAAGTTCGGGGGGCAGCCTATTCGTGTCCGGATTTGACGTCATACATCCCCCCAGCGAATGCCCAGCCACGCCTGCGTTTTTTCAGACACGCCTGTATTTTTGCAAACACTACCTGAAAACGGTCAGTTGACACCCAGAAACGCCCCCTTCCTGTCAATCTTCTTGCAGCCGTCGGTGCAACTGAAAACTTCGCTACAACCTGTGCACAACCACAACGGGTACTGTACTCGTACGACGCGCGTGCGCATTGCGGCCTATACGCATGCGCAGAAATGCAGATTTTTAGCCTGATTGCTGCGCTGCGAAAATCGGCAGCGAGCGATCAACTCGGAATGACCCCCTACGCAATGTAATAATCAGAGATTACTGGTAAAAATGCAGGTCCCATAGCGCAGCTGTCATTTACTGCGTTCCTGTGCTAATTATAGGATCCAGATGTGTCTTCTGATGTATGAATAGGCCACATGCTCTGTTCGGCTTGATGCTCTCCTGTCCAGATATCGTCAGCTCTGCCTGGCGCTGGCGGTCTCCCTGCCTAACGGTTTGAGGTTTGTTTGGTGTTTTGGTGTTTGAAACAAAACTTTATCAACTGTTGCAGTGCAGCAAACAACAGGCTCCTCCGCGGGTGAGCGATGAGTGCAACACAGCGGAGCATCCACACAATAGAGGCAAACATTCGCTAGCACTTATGTGCGGGGGCGGCTGGGAAGGGAGATGGAGATGATGGTGCAGGTACACTACTAATGCTGGTGCTGAAGAGGAGATTAACAAGTGAGCGGATGCTGATCATCAGATAGGTGACATAACACATCCCAATAATGGCATTAGGGCTGATAATATGTGTCGGTGATATACACACAAGCTTCATTGTGTTAATGCAGTGAACTGGAAATGCACATATAAAGAATATTATAGTAACTGCCCCTGGCAGTTAGAAGCTGTTTGGTTGGTAATTTATCTCTTTCCAGTACTCCACTTTATCTCTCTCCAATCTTTGATAAATCTTCCCTTTATAAGGGGTCTATTTACTAAGCCTTGGAGGGAGATAAACTGGATAGAGATAAAGTACCAGCCAACCAGCTCCTAACTGTCATTTTTCAAATACAGTCTATAGTATATAGACCCCTTAGGGGTCTGAAAATTTACAGCTAGGAGATTATTGGTTGGTACTTTATCTCCGTCCACTTTATCTCCACTTTATCTCCATCCAAAGCTTAGTAAATAGACCCCTTAGGAGGAGATGTACTAAGCAGTGATACAAGTGGAGAAGTGAGCCAGTGGAGAAGTTGCCAATATATTAGCAACCAATCAGCATTAACGCAACCATTTATGATTGGTTGCCATGGGCAACTTCTCCACTGGCTCACTTCTCCACTTTTATCACTGCTTAGTACATTTTCCCCTTAGTCCTTTAACTTTTGATTCCATAAGGTGCAAGTCACTGCCGCACATACACTAGATCTGAACTCACAGTTTTTAGTAGTGCTGTAGGGCTATGTACTAAAATCCGCAAGTCTGGAGTGAGATGCGAGTGAGAAGAAGTGCCACTGCTGCAATATCCATAATGTTGTAAAGGCAATTCTCTCTACCCTCCTCAAACTTAATTGAATCCTTATGTTCTCCAAATATTCCCCCAATATATGTACAGTACTTTGCGCTTCAAAATATTCAAAATACTGCCATAAGATTTCATTTTATCACATGGACACAGGAGCACTGAGTAGAAGGAGCAGGCCAGGTACAGATCACTCACTAGGTGCAGGGGACACGTAACGTTGCCAACGTATCTAACACAGTTCTGACCATCACTTCTTATTTCCATATATTCTCAAAATCAATTACTCCTCCAGTGATTGTCCTCTTTGCCTTTCCTCTCACAGTGTGTTTCAACTCCTGTGCTGCACCCATTCAATAGATCTTTTTAACTAAAGGCGTGTACACACGGTGCAATGTGCTGTACAGCCCGACATTGACTATTCGATGTGGCCGGAGCCCGGCCCCACCGATATATAGTCAATGTTGGGCTGCCTGCACAGTCTATTTGTCCTTGCGATGCCGATCCCACGGGTCCGCGCATCGCAAGGACTATACACACGGTGCGATATGCACTATATTTTCTTACGATTTTGACTATATAGTCAAAATCGTAAGAAAAATTGCACTGTGTGTACACACCTTAAGAATATTTTATCTATCAGGCTCCGAATTTTCACTAGACCCTCAAAACTCACCTATTTGTGCAGCCAGTCTAACTAGATACATTCCAACATTTCAAATGCTAAAGAAACTTGTAACACTTAGTGAAAAAGAGACACAATTACTTGCGTTTATTAGCATAAACCTGAGCATGAGTTTTGTATTTAAATTATTGTAAAACGAAGGAGCTCATTTGTCAACAAGTGATACAACTCATTGTGGATGATAAAATAGGATTTTAATTACCTACCAGTAAATCCTTTTCTCGTAGTCCGCAGAGGATACTCGGGATCCATTTAGTACCATGGGGTATAGACGGGTCCACTAGGAGCCATGGGCACTTTAAGAATTTGATAGTGTGGGCTGGCTCCTCCCTCAATGCCCCTCCTACCAGACTCAGTCTAGGAGACGGACATACTTTGAGAGAAGGATATAAAAGGATAGTGGTGAGATTCCGGACCAGCACACACAAACAAGAGGAAAGCCATGCTAACCAAACTTGGAATAGGAACAGCAACAGCTGAACCAGACAACAATACTTAACCAAGTAACAGTGCAGGACGAACAAAGCACTGGGCAGGCGCCCAGTATCCTCCATGGACTACGAGAAAAGGATTTACTGGTAGGTGATTAAAATCCTATTTTCTCTTACGTCCTAGAGCAGGCATTCCCAACCACGGTCATCAATGCACACTAACAGTGCAGGTTTTAGTGCTATCCAGGCTTGAGCACAGGTGACTTAATTAGCACCTCAGTTATTTTGATTTAACCATCTGTGCTGCAGCCTGGATATCACTAAAACCTGCACTGTTAGTGTGCCTTGAGGACCGTGGTTGGGAATGCCAGTCCTAGAGGATACTGGGGATCCATTTAGTACCATGGGGAAGTGCCAAAGCTCCTAAACCGAGTGGGAGAGTGCTGAGGGTTCTGCAGAACTGATTGACCAAACTGAAGGTCCTCAGAGGCCAAGGTATCGAACTTATAGACTTTGCAAACGTGTTCGAACCTGACCAAGTAGCTGCTCGGCAGAGCTGTAAGGCCGAGACACCACGGGCACCCGCCCAAGAAGAACCCACTTACCTAGTGGAGTGGGCCTGTACAGATTTTGGAATTGGCAAACCTGCTGTGGAATAAGCATGCTGGATAGTGAGCCCGATCCAATGTGCAATTGACTGCTTTGAAGCAGGACACCCAATCTTATTGGGATCGTAAAGAACAAACAGCGAGTCCGATTTCCTGTGACGAGCTGTTCTCTTCACATACACCTTCAAAGCCCTCACAACATCCAAGGACTTTGAAGTAACAGAGGTGTCAGTAACAACCGGAACCACAATAGGTTGGTTGATGTGAAACGCCGACACCACCTTAGGAAGAAATTGCTGACGAGTCCCGAGTTCAACTCTGTCCTCATGGAAGATTAAATAAGGGCTCTTGTGAGACAACGCCCCCAGCTTCGACACACGTCTTGCTGAGACCAAGGCCAACAGTGTGGACAGTTTTCCACGTAAGGTATTTTACGCCCACCTCCTGTAACGGTTATAACCAGTCCGACTGGAGGAACTTCAGCACCAAACTGAGATCCCAAGGTGCAGTGGGAGGCACAAAGGGAAACTGTGTAGAACCCCTTTTAAGAATGTCTGGACCTCAGGAAGAGGCGCCAATTGTTTCTGAAAGAAAATGGACAAGGCCGAAATCTGGACTTTTATGGAGCCCAGACGTAGGCCCACATCCACACCCGACTGCAGAAATAGCAGGAAACGTCCCAGATGAAATTCCACCGCAGAATATTTTCTGCTCTCACACCAAGAGACGTATTTCTTCCAAATACGGTGGTAATGTTTAGACGTTACCCCCTTCCTGGCTTGGATCATAGTCGGGATGACTTTGTCAGGAATCTCTCTACTGGCTAGAATCAGCCGTTCAACTTCCATGCTGTCAAACGTAGCCGCGGTAAGGCTTGATAAATGAACGGGCCCTGTTGCAGAAGATCTTCTAAAAGAGGCAGAGACCACGGATGTTCGATTAGCATCTCGAGAAGATCTGCATACCAGGCCCTTCGCGGCCAGTCCGGAGCAATGAGGATTGCTTGAACTCTTTCCCTTTTTATTCTTTTGAGAATTCTTGGGATCAGAGGAATGGGAGGAAACAGGTACACCAGTTGGTAAAACCACGGAGTTGTCAGGGCATCGAACACTACAGCTTGTGGGTCCCTCGACCTGGAACAATACCGCTTGAGCTTCTTGTTCAGATGAGAGGCCATCATGTCGATTCGAGGACATCCCCATCGACGTGTCAAGCTCCTGAACACCTCCGGGTCAAGGCCCTACTCCCCCGGGTGCAGATCATGTCTGCTGAGGAAGTCTGCTTCCCAGTTGTCTACTCCCGGAATGAAGACCGCCGACAACGCCACAGCGTGTTTTTCTGCCCAGAGGAGAATTCTTGCTCCTCTGACATTGCTGCTCTGCTTTTCATTCCTCCCTGTCGGTTTATGTACGTGACTGCCATCACATTGTACGATTGACCCTGAATGGTCCGATCCTGAAGAAGATATGAGGCCTGCAGACGGGAGTTGTATATAGCCAATAGTTCCAGAATATTGATTGGAAGGATGACTTCCTGACTTGACCATCTTCCTTGAAACTGCATCCCCTGAGTGACCGGTCCCCAACCTCTGAGGCTTGCATCTGTTGTTAGCAGAATTCAATTCTGAATCCCGAACCATCAGCCCTCGATTAGGTGAGAAATCTGTAGCCACCACAGAAGGGAGATCCCAGCCTTTGGCGACAGAAGGAACCTCTGGTGCATGTGAAGATGCGATCTGGATCATTTGTCCAACAGATCCAGCTGGAAGGGCCTCACATGAAACCTTCCGTACTAAAGCACCTCGTAAGAGGCCACCATTTTCCCAAGAAGGCGAAAAAATAGATGCACCGATAACCGGGTTGGCTTCAGGACATTCCGAACCATCGACTAGATTACCAATGCCTTTTCCAATGGAAGAAAAACTTTCTGCAACTCTGTGTCCAGTATCATTCCCAGAAAGGGGAGCCTCCGAGATGGCTCTAAATGAGATTTCGGGAGATTTAGAATCCACCTGTGATCCAGGAGTAGTTTGGTTGTGAGGCAAATGCTGCCCAACAACCTTTCCCTGGACGGTGCCTTTATCAGAAGATCGTCCAGGTACGGAATTATGTTCACTCCCTGCTTGTGAAGGAGAAACATCATCTCTGCCATCACCTTGGTGAATAGCCTCGGTGTCATGGAGAGACCAAATGGCAGGGCCTGGAACTGGTAGTGACAGTCCTGTAGTGCAAAGCGTAAATAAGCCTGGTGAGGCGGCCAGATCAGAATGTGAAGGTACACATCCTTGATATCCAGAGACACTAGGAATTCCCCCTCCTCCAGACCTGAGATCACCGCTCCCAGAGACTCCATCTTGAATTTGAATTTCCTTAAGTAGGGGTTCAACGATTTTAGATTCAAAATCGGTCTCACCAAACTGTCAGGTTTCGGTACTACAAACAAGTTGGAATAGTACCCCTTGTTTTGCAGATGAAGCTGAACTGGAACAATGACCTGAGTCTGTACCAGTTTTTGAATGGCATCCTGTTGTTATGTTCTATGTACTCGGAACCCGAGAGAATGGGTGGCAATAGATGAGCTCCGAGTACAGAAACGTGATGCTGCGGTAAAAAACGAGATACGCAGCTACCCCTAACAGAAAACCCTGACTCTGTTGTTCTTCCCTAGTGGTCGATTAACGCCTGCCAGACTATGGTTTCTTGTGCCCACGGCAGCCGCGTTTGAACGGGCGGGTTAGGTCCTCCCGGACTCTGATGCCCCCCGGTCTTAATAGGTGACAAGGCATAAAACGAGAAAGAGAGAACAAGGGGAAAACTAACTAGACAGACACGACTACGAAGGGGAAAACTACAGAAAATAATTAAAAAGGCCCTGCAGACCAATGAGAGTAGTGCCAGCAGCCCAGCCCCCCCGCACCCTGATCATCGCACCTGTCTCTGGGCACGCAGCGCACAGCGTCCTGGCTGCTTAGCAACAGCCGGGATCGTAGTGCAGGGCGGCCGCCTGGCATCCCTGGTTGCCAAGCAACCAGCCGGAGATGGAGAGCCAGGGGCGGAAGTGACTCGCCGGCCCGCTGCCTTGCAAAGGCCAGGAGCCGGCGCGATGCGCTGCTGCCCGACAGTACCCCCCCTTGAGGAGGGGTTAAGGAACCCCTAAACCTAGGTTTAAGAAGAAATTCCCGAAAAAACCATCTCTTTCAGTTTAGGAGCATGCAAATCCCTGTCCTGGACCCAAGATCTCTCCTCTTGGCCATAGCCCTTCCAATGGACCAGAAAATAAAGCTGACCATGGGAATGCTTAGAATCCAAAACCTTTTCTACCATGAATTCCTGTTGGCCTTGAACATCCACGGAGGCCTACCCCGGATAACTTTTCTAGGGAAAAAATATTGGGCTTAAGCAGAGAACAATGAAAGGTGTTGGAAATTTTAAGTGAGCTCGGCAATTGCAGCCAAAAAGCCACCGGATTGACCTATTTGATAATACGAAACGGCCCGATGAATCTGGGTCCCAACTTAGCCAAAGGTTGTCGGAGTTTGATGTTACGGGTTGACAACCACACCTTGTCTCCCACCTTAAAGGTGCATGGACGTCGGAACCTATCTGAAAAAAAAATTATCCCGAAAGGCAGCTTTCTTAAGAGCAAGGTGTACCTTCTTCCAAATAGCTCTGAGGCAGGAAGTTAAGGCCAAGGAACAAGATGGACAATTAGGAGTAAAGGAATTGGCTCTAGGATGAAAGCCAAAGACCGAAAAGAATGGAGACACCTTGGTGGATGAATGACAGGCGTTGTTGTAAGCAAACTCGGCCAGAGGAAGATAGTCCGACCAATTGTTCTGAAGCTTGGCAGTATAAAGACGCAGATACTGCTTCAGCGTTTTGTTCACATGCTCCGTCTGCCCGTTTGACTGTGGATGGTATCCAGAGGTTAAACCGAGTCTCATGTTTAACGATGCACAAAAGAGCTTCCAGAAACGGGCAATAAACTGCGGTTCCCGGTCCGAGACAATATCAACGGGTAATCCATGGAACCTGAAAATATGGCGAAGGAACAAGACTGCCAAAACCTGAGCGGACGACAATCGGGGTAAAGCAATGAAGTGGGCCATCTTGCTAAATCGATCCACCACCACCCAGATCACCTGAAAACCAGAAGAGAGTGGAAGATCCACCACGAAATCCATGGAAATGTGGACCATGGCCTGACTGGAATGGCTAATGGCAGGAGCTGCCCCACAGGCAGAGACCAGGACACCTTGTGCCTAGCACAATCTTGACAAGAGAGAACAAACTCCCTAACATCCTTGGAAAGATTAGGCCACCACACCGAGCAACAGAGTAACTCCAACGTTTTAGCAACACCAGGATGGCCAGCAACTTTGTTATTGTGAAACTCAGCAAGGACACTGCCTCTCAAGAACTCTGGAATGAAGAGACGGCCAACAGGAGTGTTACTGGGAGCCTGCTGCTGAACTGAAATAATTGTGTGTGTAAATCCTATGTGAGGCCGGTCCAGATAGAGGATGCTGGAATAATAGGAGTGGCAGGAGAATGGTTATCGTGAACAGGAAGAAAACAGCGTGACAGGGCATCGGCCTTGGTGTTCTTTGAACCGGGTTTGTAGGTGATGATGAAATTGAACCGAGTAAAGAACAGCACCCAGTGTGCCTCTCGGGAATTAAGCTGCTTAGCTGACTCAATGTACTGTAAATTTTTGTGGTCCGTAAACACAGTGACGGTATGCTTTGCTCCCTCAAGTCAGTGCCTCCTTTCCTCAAAAGCCCACTTGACCACCAACAATTCTCTGTTACCAACATCATTGTTGGTCTCTGCGGTGGAGAATCTTTTGGACATGAAAGCACACGGATAAAGCATCAATGACTTGGGGTCTTCTTGAGACAGAACAGCTCCCACCCCAACCTCAGAGGCATCTACCTCCACAAAGAAAGGAAGATCAGGGTTGGGGTGTCTAAGGATAGGAGCAGAGACAAAGGCCTGTTTCAAAGCCTGGAAGGCACGCTCGGACTGAGGCGACCACTTAGAAGGATCAGCACCCTGTTTAGTCAAAGCCACAATAGGGGCAACTAACTTGGAGAAAGCATAATATAAATATAATAATTAGCAAAACCCAAAAACCTCTGAATAGCCTTCAAGTTGGTGGGTTGAACCCAATTCAAGACTGCCTGGAGTTTTTTAGGTTTCATAAAAAACCCTTCTGGAGAAATAATATATCCTAAAAAGGACACCTCTGTAATGTGAAAATCACATTTCTCCAACCTGGCATACAAGTGATTCTCCCGCAATTTTTGAAGCACTTGCCGCACATGGAAACAATGCTGTTCCGGAGACTCAGAATAAATTAGGATGTCATCCAAATAAACTACCACAAATTTCCTCAGGAAGTCGCGGAGGACATCGTTTATAAGATCCTGAAACACCACAGGAGCCTTGGACAGACCAAACGGCATCACAAGATATTCATAATGTCCGGACTGTGTACTAAAAGCCATTTTCCACCCATCCCCAGATCCTATTCGGATGAGGTTATACGCTCCTCTAAGGTCAATTTTAGAAAAAATGACCGCGGTGCAGAGTTGATCAAACAACACAGAAATGAGAGGTAAGGGGTAAGTGTTCTTGACAGAAATCTTATTCAGGGCCCGATAGTCAATGCACGGCCTAAAAGAGACGTCTTTTTTTTTTCAACAAAAAAGAACCCCGCACTCAAAGGGGATTTAGAGGGCCTAATAAATCCCTTCTTTAGACTCTCCTGTAAATAGTCGTCCATGGCCTTGGTCTCGGGGCCAGACAGTGCATAGAGTCTTCCTTTAGGCAAAGTAGCACAGGAATGAGGTCAATGGCGCAGTCATAAGAACTATGGGGTGGAAGGACATCCTCATTTCCCTTGAAAAAGACATCTGCATAGTCCTGGTAAACTGCTGGAATAGGTTCTGAAACAACGACAGTGACCCATACCATACGAGTAATACACCTCTTAGCACAGTTGGAACCCCACCGTGAAATTTCCCCAGATTGCCAATCAATGGTTGGATTATGGATGGCAAGCCAGGGGTGACCCAAGACTAAAGGCACGGCCGGACAATGGGTGAGAAAGAATTAAATTCTTTCAGAATGCAACGCGGCCACAGTCAAATGCTATGGTGGAGTCTGATGAGTAATTACCCCATTTGAGAGAGGGCCATCATCTAGACTGCGCATGGTAATAGGTCTACAAAGTTGGAGCTGCGGAATTCCTAGAGTTTGAGCCCAAGTAAGATCCATGAAGTTCCCAGCAGCTCCGCTATCAATAAATGCTGAAACAAAAGAACTCTGATTCCCAAAAGATATTTCGGCAGGCAGGAACTAACAAGGAATCATGTGAGGAGACTAACTGAAGACCTAAGTGAACCCCCTCAACTTTCACTTGGTCAGGGCATTTCCCTGCTTATTTGGGCAGCTGCGCGCAACCTGTCCCTTGCTGCTACAGTATAAGCAGAGCCCTAAATTCAACCTCCTGGTTCTCTCTTCAGAGGAAAGTCGGGACAGACCCACTTGCACCAGTTCCTCGACGTGCTCAGGGAGAGCAAACACACATGGACTGGGCCTAAAACTAGCCCTCTTTCAGTCCTCCGCTCTCGGAGACGGCGATCGATCTTAATAGCAAGCTCCATGAGCTTATCCAAAGTCTCCGGAACCGGATACTGAATGAGGCTATCTTTGATCGCTTCTGACAAGCCGTGGCGAAACTGACTGCACAAAGCAGGATCATTCCATCCGCAGTCGTTCGACCAATGGTGAAACTCAGTACAATACGCCTCAGCGGGACTTTTACCCTGTTTTAATGCATGTAAATGGCTCTATGCAGATGCTTCCCTATCTGAATCATCATATAACAGGCCTAAAGATTTAAAAAAGGCATCCACAGTGAGTAACGCTGCATCATCGGGTTTTAGCCAAAGGTCCAAGTTTGTGGGTCCCCCTGAAGTAAAGACATAACTATGCCCACCCGCTGGGAATCTGAACATGAGGACCGGGGCCTTAAGCGAAAGTAAAGTTTACAGCTCTCCCGAAAACTACAAAAATCTTATCGGTTACCTTGCAAAGCGGTTGGGAAGGTTCATCTTGGGTTCTGGAGCTACACTCAGGGAAGTTCGCAAAAGATCCTCTTGAGACCTCACCCGAAGGGTAAGATCCTGCACCATCTGAGTGAGATTCTGGATCTGACTAGCCAATACCTGGCTGGGATTGCGACCTTGCACCAAAGGATTCATGAGGACAGAATTTCAAGGCCACCCTGATTTGTTTTGAGGCTGGTGATAATGTTATGTTCTATGTACTCGGAACCCGAGAGATTGGGTGGCAATAGATGAGCTCCGAGTACAGAAATGTGATGCAAAAAACGAGATATGCAGCTACCCCTAACAGAGAACCCTGACTCCGTTGTCCTTCCCTAGTGGTCGATTAACGCCTGCAGGACTATGGTTTCTTGTGCCCACGGCAGCCGCGTTTGAACGGGCGGATTAGGTCCGCCCGGACTCTGATGCCCCCCGGTCTTAATAGGTGACAAGGTGTTAACCGAGACAGAGAGAACAAGGGGAAAACTAACTAGACAGACACGGCTACGAAGGGGAAAACAACAGAAAATGATTAACTGATTTATGCGCGGCGCGTCCGCCAAGAAAAACGGTAACCAAAGTAATGCTGCCCAAGTGCCGAATATGAATCCATCGTAGTACGGCAAGGACAACAGTAACGGAACCTCCACAGAAAACCCAATGATAAGAGAATTAGGTTAATACGGCTTCAGCCGAAAAAGGTGCAGCAGAGCACCTACTCACAACTCCGGAAAAAGTGCACGTAGAAGCAAACAGGACCCCAAGGCTGCACATTCAGGATCACTAGACTGGAAGGCAGGAACAGATTCCCAGGACCAGGCTCCGGAAAATGGGACACAGGATGCTGGAACGAACTGGCTGAAAGCAGGAACACTCCAGAGGCAGGTACAGGCTCCACAGGAAGCTATCACCGGTGGGGATGCACTGCCTTGACTCCAATAAAAAGGCCCTGCAGACCAATGAGAGGAGAGCCAGCAGCCCAGCCCCCCAGACCCTGATCATCGCACCTGTCTCTGGGCGCATAGCGTCCCGGCTGCTTAGCAACAGCTGGGATCGAAGTGCAGGGCGGCCGCCAGGCGTCCCTGGTTGCCAAGCAACCAGACGGGGATGGAGAGCCAGGAGCGGAAGTGACACGCTGGCCCCGCTGCATAGCAACGGCCGGGAGCCGGCGTGATGCGCTGCCGCCCCTTACACCTGTAAGGTTATACTTGCCTCTTGTGAAGCAGGTAAGCCTGATTTGAAGAATCTGTGAGGTGGGAGCTCCTGAAACTCCAGTCTGTAGCCCTGGGAAATAAGATCTATGACCCAGGGCTCCTGGCATGATGTTGTCTAGATGTGACTGAAATTTTTTAGTCGGGCTCCCACCTGCCAGTCTTCCAGGCCACGTGGTCCACTGTCATGCAGAAGGCTTTGAGTTAGCAGTACTGGAGCTCTGTTCCTGAGAACCGGCCCTTGCTGGTTTGTGTGGTTTACCTCTAGCGCCTCTGTTGGCAGTAGAAGAACCTCTGACTTTGCCTTAAACTTGGCAGTCCGAAAGGACTGTAGAGTAGGTCCTGAGTAGGTCTTCCTGGTTGGGGGAGCTGCAGAAGGAAGATATGTGGACTTACCCGCAGTAGCTTTGGAGATCCATTTGTCCAGTTCATCTCCAAATAAGGCCTCTCCTGTGAAGGGTAGGCCTTCCACGCGTTTCCTAGAGTCAGCGTCCACAGTCCACTGGAGTAACCATAAGCCCCTGCGTGCTGACATTGCCATAGCAGTGGTGTGTCCATTAAGCAAACCTACTTCTTTTATGGCTTCCACCATAAAGTTCACAGAGTCCTGTATATGTTGCAGGAGTAACACAATCTCCCCCCTAGATAAGGAATCAAACCCTTCAATAAGATTACCCGACCATTTAGCAATGGCTTTAGTAATCCACGCACATGCTATAATGGGTCTCTGAGCCACCCGAGCAGCTGTGTACAAGGATTTGAGTGTAGTCTCAATCTTACGATCAGCTGTGTCTTTCAAGGAAGCTGCACCAGGGACGGGTAACACAATCTTCCGTGACAACCTGGACACAGAAGCATCCTCTATCAGTGGACTTTCCCATTTTTCCTATCCTCGGGAGGAAAAGGAAAAGATGAGAGTAACCTTTAAGGCAGGGGTGGGGAACCTCCGGCCCGCGGGCCGAAGCCGTTTGGTCCGGCCCACCAGCTTGTGTCAGTGAGACACGCTGCCGCTCAGTCCGGCGGCAGCGTGTCTCAGCTGTCAGGACAGGGAGGAGAGAGCGGCTATGTCAGGTGGCTGCGGCGGCGTGTAGTACTTCAAACCAGCCGCCGGTCCGTGAGCCAATCAGAGCTCGTGGACCGGCAGCCGCGGCTCCTGATTGGCTGCCGGTCCACGAGCTCTGATTGGCTCTTGAACCGGCGGCTGGTTTCAAGTCCTACACGCCGCCGCCCAACATATCCGCGCTCTCCTCCGTGTCCCGCCGAAAGGAGCACGGTAAGAAGCACGGAGGGGAGGGGGGAGGGCATCTGTATACCTGGCACTGTGGGGACATCTGTATACCTGGCACTGTGAGGGGCATTTGTATACCTGGCACTGTGGGGGCATCTGTATACCTGGCACTGTGGGGGCATCTGTATACCTGGCACTGTGGGGGCATCTGTATACCTGGCACTGTGGGGACATCTGTATACCTGGCACTGTGAGGGGCATTTGTATACCTGGCACTGTGGGGGCATCTGTATACCTGGCACTGTGGGGGGCATTTGTATACCTGGCACTGTGGGGGCATTTGTATACCTGGCACTGTGGGGACATCTGTATAACTGGCACTGTGAGGGGCATTTGTATACCTGGCACTGTGAGGGGCATTTGTATACCTGGCACTGTGGGGGCATCTGTATACCTGGCACTGTGGGGACATCTGTATACCTGGCACTGTGAGGGGCATTTGTATACCTGGCACTGTGGGGGCATCTGTATACCTGGCACTGTGGGGGGCATTTGTATACCTGGCACTGTGGGGGGCATCTGTATACCTGGCACTGTGGGGGCATCTGTATACCTGGCACTGTGGGGACATCTGTATACCTGGCACTGTGGGGACATCTGTATACCTGGCACTGTGAGGGGCATTTGTATACCTGGCACTGTGGGGGCATCTGTATACCTGGCACTGTGGGGACATCTGTATACCTGGCACTGTGAGGGGCATTTGTATACCTGGCACTGTGGGGGCATCTGTATACCTGGCACTGTGGGGACATCTGTATACCTGGCACTGTGGGGACATCTGTATACCTGGCACTGTGAGGGGCATTTGTATACCTGGCACTGTGGGGCCATCTGTATACCTGGCACTGTGGGGACATTTGTATACCTGGCACTGTGAGGGGCATTTGTATACCTGGCACTGTGGGGGCATCTGTATACCTGGCACTGTGGGGGCATCGGTATACCTGGCACTGTGGGGACATCTGTATACCTGGAACTGTGAGGGGCATTTGTATACCTGGCACTGTGGGGGCATCTGTATACCTGGCACTGTGGGGGGCATTTGTATACCTGGCACTGTGGGGGGCATTTGTATACCTGGCATTGTGGGGGCATCTGTATAACTGGCACTGTGAGGGGCATTTGTATACCTGGCACTGTGGGGGCATCTGTATATCTGGCACTGTGGGGGGCATTTGTATACCTGGCACTGTGAGGGCATCTGTATAACTGGCACTGTGAGGGGCATTTGTATACCTGGCACTGTGAGGGGCATTTGTATACCTGGCACTGTGGGGGCATCTGTATACCTGGCACTGTGGGGACATCTGTATACCTGGCACTGTGAGGGGCATTTGTATACCTGGCACTGTGGGGGCATCTGTATACCTGGCACTGTGGGGGGCAATTGTATACCGGGCACTGTGGGGGGAATTTGTATACCTGGCACTGTGGGGGCATCTGTATAACTGGCACTGTGAGGGGTGTCAAAGTCGAAAAATATCTTGATTCACATGCCTTGTACTAACCCCATGCACATGCCCGCTGCACGTGCACCCAGTCTGCGGTGCGTGTGCATATCCGCAAATTGCGTAAGATCGCTCCGGCGATCACGCGCGTGTTATGCGCATTTACGGTAGAGTTTGTGAGCGTGTAGCGGGCGACTCGATCGTAACATATTTAACCTATATAGTGTGTTTTGTAGATAATATTTCCCTTAACAATGTCAGTAAAAATGCTTAGTTTAAATGGTTTGTGGACATGGGGATTCCTCTTTGCATGATATGAAGGGTCAGACAAAAGTTGAAAGGTGGTGTTTAGTATCCAGCTGTAGAGTATTTTAATAGTAACATTTCAGTGTTGGTTAGGAAGAGATTGTTCGCTGCTGCGTATAGTTATGCACAAAAGTATGTTTGGAACATTAAATGTATTTGCAGTTTATTACACATGCGGGGGAAATCCAGAGGATACCTCCCACCTGGGCAGTTGGAGAAGGACACAGCCCACCTGTTTAAACCCACCTATGACCTTTACTATAATGTGGAGACACATTCCTGTGTCCAATGAACAATGAGATTGTAGGGACCATTGTATTGTGACTGTATGCTGTGTATATAAAGGCCACCATTGCTGGACCAGCACTCACTCTCTCTACAAAAGTTTTTACACTGAAGGCTGAGGGCTGGTCCAGGACGCGCTTGCGAATCATTCCCACGTGTGTAAGTTTCTCTGTAGCCATTTTGTTATTCTTTATGTACGCCATTCGTTCTCATTCTGTTATCCTTTAAGTGTTTGCCATTTTATTCTCTTTGTGTTTGTTCTGTTTACGATCGTTCGCTATTGTTCACATTTATTTCTTGTTATTCTGTTTAGGTATTGATGTTAGGTCTGTAGTGTATAAGCTGTAACTGTTTTTCCCCTTTTTATACTAAAGTATCTTCTACGAAGGTGTTGGAACCTTACCAGGTCTTGTGTGTTTCACCAGTTACTGTATAGGGTTTCTGAGCGTCTCAATCGCTCAAACAGCTTTCATATTATCAAGGTCAATAAGCGTTACATTGTGGTAATATTACAGTACTAAGGTTTACAGTATAAGCATACCCTTACAGTGTGTTGTTAAACAAGGTTTACAGTGTGTCATTCAGTGAGCGTCAGCGCCGCTCGTGTCTCACTCTCACGGCACAGCGTCCGCTACGCCAACAGCGTAGCAGTACGGTACTCGGGCCGCCTATAGCGTGCTCGATACCAAGCGTAAGCCCGTGAGCGTACATGCCGCTCGTGCGTCGCGCCCACGGTTTAGCCTCTGCTACGCTAAGTGCGTACCCTTACGGTACTCCGTGCGCCGATTGCGTACTAGTCCATAATAAGTATATAGCTTATGTTCAAAGGTAAATATTTGACTTTATCAATTGGGGGCATCGTCCGGGCCTCCTCATACCCGCAGTCAAGCGGAACCAGGCAGACTTTTATCTATCAGCAAAGGGCGGGAAGGTAGTATCCCCTGTATCCGTGTTTATGGTTGGGGATACGGCAGAGCTGATCAGATAAGCGTCTGCGTCTGCTTCGCTTGGTTTGTAGGGATGCTGGTGGGATCCGGAACCGAAAGGTAAGAACGTTAAGCTATTGTCTTTTTAAACTGTTTTAATTTCTGTTTGGTGCAAATTGCATACGCAACACACACACACACACCTGTATTTTCATTTGTGTATTTTCACCTATCTACATTCCTGTTTGCCATTTGCATTGATAACGTGCTGAGGAAATTTGTTGCTATTTTAGTTAAAAGTAAAGAGTAATACTTAAGGGAGTAATTGTAAAAACACGCACGCAGCATAGAAGACACTGGCCCTCATTCCGAGTTGATCGGTCGCAAGGCGAATTTAGCAGAGTTACACACGCTAAGCCGCCGCCTACTGGGAGTGAATCTTAGCTTCTTAAAATTGCGACCGATGTATGCGCAATATTGCGATTACTAACTACTTAGCAGTTTCAGAGTAGCTTCAGACTTACTCTGCCTGTGCGATCAGTTCAGTGCTTGTCGTTCCTGGTTGACGTCACAAACACACCCAGCGTTCGCCCAGGCACTCCCACCGTTTCTCCGGCCACTCCTGCGTTTTTTCCGGAAACGGTAGCGTTTTCAGCCACACGCCCCTGAAACGCCGTGTTTCCGCCCAGTAACACCCATTTCCTGTCAATCACATTACGATCGCCGGAGCGAAGAAAAAGCCGTGAGTAAAAATACTTTCTTCATAGTAAAGTTACTTGGCGCAGTCGCAGTGCGAACTTTGCGCATGCGTACTAAGCGGATTTTCAATGCGATGCGATGAAAAATACCGAGCGAACAACTCGGAATGAGGGCCACTGTGTGGTGTTTGGTAAGCGTTTATAGTGAAATATCGCTTACATTTATAGAAGCGTGTTATTTGTGTTACTGCGGACGTATCCGGCCTGTGTACACGTGTCTCTCACCGAGTGCGAGTCAAGCGTACGCGACGCAAAGGCCTACACACGTGGCGTAAATTACGCAACGTGCGTACAGATACGCCCACTAGATACAAATCACACGATAGCATTGTTTTAGTAAGGCGATACGGAAGCCTCGAGATAATAGCACAATTTCTTTCAGTTTCCTAAAACTAGTTTAAAGGAAAAAGATCCTTCTCATGCTGCATCTCCTCTAGGATTAACCTGTGTTACCTGAATGAAAGTAATTTTCTGTACAGAAAAATCAAAGTATATTTGAAGTGAAAGAAGCGTGTGTATGCAAGTGTATTTGTATACCTGGCATTGTGGGGGCATCTGTATAACTGGCACTGTGAGGGGCATTTGTATACCTGGCACTGTGGGGGCATCTGTATATCTGGCACTGTGGGGGGCATTTGTATACCTGGCACTGTGGGGGGCATTTGTATACCTGGCACTGTGAGGGCATCTGTATAACTGGCACTGTGAGGGGCATTTGTATACCTGGCACTGTGAGGGGCATTTGTATACCTGGCACTGTGGGGGCATCTGTATACCTGGCACTGTGGGGACATCTGTATACCTGGCACTGTGAGGGGCATTTGTATACCTGGCACTGTGGGGGCATCTGTATACCTGGCACTGTGGGGGGCATTTGTATACCTGGCACTGTGGGGGGAATTTGTATACCTGGCACTGTGGGGGCATCTGTATAACTGGCACTGTGAGGGGTGTCAAAGTCGAAAAATATCTTGATTCACATGCCTTGTACTAACTAGAGATGAGCGCCTGAAATTTTTCGGGTTTTGTGTTTTGGTTTTGGGTTCGGTTCCGCGGACGTGTTTTGGGTTCGACCGCGTTTTGGCAAAACCTCACCGAATTTTTTTTGTCGGATTCGGGTGTGTTTTGGATTCGGGTATTTTTTTCAAAAAACACTAAAAAACAGCTTAAATCATAGAATTTGGGGGTCATTTTGATCCCAAAGTATTATTAACCTCAAAAACCATAATTTACACTCATTTTCAGTCTATTCTGAATACCTCACACCTCACAATATTATTTTTAGTCCTAAAATTTGCACCGAGGTCGCTGTGTGAGTAAGATAAGCGACCCTAGTGGCCGACACAAACACCGGGCCCATCTAGGAGTGGCACTGCAGTGTCACGCAGGATGTCCCTTCCAAAAAACCCTCCCCAAACAGCACATGACGCAAAGAAAAAAAGAGGCGCAATGAGGTAGCTGTGTGAGTAAGATTAGCGACCCTAGTGGCCGACCCAAACACCGGGCCCATCTAGGAGTGGCACTGCAGTGTCACGCAGGATGTCCCTTCCAAAAAACCCTCCCCAAACAGCACATGACGCAAAGAAAAAAAGAGGCGCAATGAGGTAGCTGTGTGAGTAAGATTAGCGACCCTAGTGGCCGACCCAAACACCGGGCCCATCTAGGAGTGGCACTGCAGTGTCACGCAGGATGTCCCTTCCAAAAAACCCTCCCCAAACAGCACATGACGCAAAGAAAAAAAGAGGCGCAATGAGGTAGCTGTGTGAGTAAGATTAGCGACCCTAGTGGCCGACCCAAACACCGGGCCCATCTAGGAGTGGCACTGCAGTGTCACGCAGGATGTCCCTTCCAAAAAACCCTCCCCAAACAGCACATGACGCAAAGAAAAAAAGAGGCGCAATGAGGTAGCTGTGTGAGTAAGATTAGCGACCCTAGTGGCCGACCCAAACACCGGGCCCATCTAGGAGTGGCACTGCAGTGTCACGCAGGATGTCCCTTCCAAAAAACCCTCCCCAAACAGCACATGACGCAAAGAAAAAAAGAGGCGCAATGAGGTAGCTGTGTGAGTAAGATTAGCGACCCTAGTGGCCGACCCAAACACCGGGCCCATCTAGGAGTGGCACTGCAGTGTCACGCAGGATGTCCCTTCCAAAAAACCCTCCCCAAACAGCACATGACGCAAAGAAAAAAAGAGGCGCAATGAGGTAGCTGTGTGAGTAAGATTAGCGAACCTAGTGGCCGACCCAAACACCGGGCCCATCTAGGAGTGGCACTGCAGTGTCACGCAGGATGTCCCTTCCAAAAAATCCTCCCCAAACAGCACATGACGCAAAGAAAAAGAAAAGAAAAAAGAGGTGCAAGATGGAATTGTCCTTGGGCCCTCCCACCCACCCTTATGTTGTATAAACAGGACATGCACACTTTAACCAACCCATCATTTCAGTGACAGGGTCTGCCACACGACTGTGACTGAAATGACGGGTTGGTTTGGACCCCCACCAAAAAAGAAGCAATTAATCTCTCCTTGCACAAACTGGCTCTACAGAGGCAAGATGTCCACCTCATCATCATCCTCCGATATATCACCGTGTACATCCCCCTCCTCACAGATTATCAATTCGTCCCCACTGGAATCCACCATCTCAGCTCCCTGTGTACTTTGTGGAGGCAATTGCTGCTGGTCAATGTCTCCGCGGAGGAATTAATTATAATTCATTTTAATGAACATCATCTTCTCCACATTTTCTGGATGTAACCTCGTACGCCGATTGCTGATAAGGTGAGCGGCGGCACTAAACACTCTTTCGGAGTACACACTTGTGGGAGGGCAACTTAGGTAGAATAAAGCCAGTTTGTGCAAGGGCCTCCAAATTGCCTCTTTTTCCTGCCAGTATAAGTACGGACTGTGTGACGTGCCTACTTGGATGCGGTCACTCATATAATCCTCCACCATTCTTTCAATGGTGAGAGAATCATATGCAGTGACAGTAGACGACATGTCCGTAATCGTTGTCAGGTCCTTCAGTCCGGACCAGATGTCAGCATCAGCAGTCGCTCCAGACTGCCCTGCATCACCGCCAGCGGGTGGGCTCGGAATTCTGAGCCTTTTCCTCGCACCCCCAGTTGCGGGAGAATGTGAAGGAGGAGATGTTGTTGACAGGTCGCGTTCCGCTTGACTTGACAATTTTGTCACCAGCAGGTCTTTCAACCCCAGCAGACTTGTGTCTGCCGGAAAGAGAGATCCAAGGTAGGCTTTAAATCTAGGATCGAGCACGGTGGCCAAAATGTAGTGCTCTGATTTCAACAGATTGACCACCCGTGAATCCTTGTTAAGCGAATTAAGGGCTCCATCCACAAGTCCCACATGCCTAGCGGAATCGCTCCGTGTTAGCTCCTCCTTCAATGTCTCCAGCTTCTTCTGCAAAAGCCTGATGAGGGGAATGACCTGACTCAGGCTGGCAGTGTCTGAACTGACTTCACGTGTGGCAAGTTCAAAGGGCATCAGAACCTTGCACAACGTTGAAATCATTCTCTACTGCGCTTGAGACAGGTGCATTCCACCTCCTATATCGTGCTCAATTGTATAGGCTTGAATGGCCTTTTGCTGCTCCTCCAACCTCTGAAGCATATAGAGGGTTGAATTCCACCTCATTACCACTTCTTGCTTCAGATGATGGCAGGGCAGGTTCAGTAGTTTTTGGTGGTGCTCCAGTCTTCTGTACGTGGTGCCTGTACGCCGAAAGTGTCCCGCAATTCTTCTGGCCACCGACAGCATCTCTTGCACGCCCCTGTCGTTTTTTAAATAATTCTGCACCACCAAATTCAAGGTATGTGCAAAACATGGGACGTGCTGGAATTTGCCCATATTTAATGCACACACAATATTGCTGGCGTTGTCCGATGCCACAAATCCACAGGAGAGTCCAATTGGGGTAAGCCATTCCGCGATGATCTTCCTCAGTTGCCGTAAGAGGTTTTCAGCTGTGTGCGTATTCTGGAAACCGGTGATACAAAGCGTAGCCTGCCTAGGAAAGAGTTGGCGTTTGCGAGATGCTGCTACTGGTGCCGCCGCTGCTGTTCTTGCGGCGGGAGTCCATACATCTACCCAGTGGGCTGTCACAGTCATATAGTCCTGACCCTGCCCTGCTCCACTTGTCCACATGTCCGTGGTTAAGTGGACATTGGGTACAGCTGCATTTTTTAGGACACTGGTGACTCTTTTTCTGAGGTCTGTGTAAATTTTCGGTATCGCCTGCCTAGAGAAATGGAACCTAGATGGTATTTGGTACCGGGGACACAGTACCTCCAACAAGTCTCTAGTTGGCTCTGCAGTAATGATGGATACCGGAACCACGGTTCTCACCACCCAGGATGCCAAGGCCTCAGTTATCCGCTTTGCAGTAGGATGACTGCTGTGATATTTCATCTTCCTCGCAAAGGACTGTTGGACAGTCAATTGCTTGGTGGAAGTAGTAAAAGTGGTCTTACGACTTCCCCTCTGGGATGACCATCGACTCCCAGCAGCAACAACAGCAGCGCCAGCAGCAGTAGGCGTTACACGCAAGGATGCATCGGAGGAATCCCAGGCAGGAGAGGAATCGTCAGAATTGCCAGTGACATGGCCTGCAGGACTATTGGCATTCCTGGGGAAGGAGGAAATTGACACTGAGGGAGTTGGTGGGGTGGTTTGCGTGAGCTTGGTTACAAGAGGAAGGGATTTACTGGTCAGTGGACTGCTTCCGCTGTCACCCAAAGTTTTTGAACTTGTCACTGACTTATTATGAATGCGCTGCAGGTGACGTATAAGGGAGGATGTTCCGAGGTGGTTAACGTCCTTACCCCTACTTATTACAGCTTGACAAAGGGAACACACGGCTTGACACCTGTTGTCCGCATTTCTGGTGAAATACCTCCACACCGAAGAGCTGATTTTTTTGGTATTTTCACCTGGCATGTCAACGGCCATATTCCTCCCACGGACAACAGGTGTCTCCCCGGGTGCCTGACTTAAACAAACCACCTCACCATCAGAATCCTCCTGGTCAATTTCCTCCCCAGCGCCAGCAACACCCATATCCTCCTCATCCTGGTGTACTTCAACACTGACATCTTCAATCTGACTATCAGGAACTGGACTGCGGGTGCTCCTTCCAGCACTTGCAGGGGGCGTGCAAATGGTGGAAGGCGCATGCTCTTCACGTCCAGTGTTGGGAAGGTCAGGCATCGCAACCGACACAATTGGACTCTCCTTGTGGATTTGTGATTTCGAAGAATGCACAGTTCTTTTCTGTGCTGCTTTTGCCAGCTTGAGTCTTTTCATTTTTCTAGCGAGAGGCTGAGTGCTTCCATCCTCATGTGAAGCTGAACCACTAGCCATGAACATAGGCCAGGGCCTCAGCCGTTCCTTGCCACTCCGTGTGGTAAATGGCATATTGGCAAGTTTACGCTTCTCCTCCGACAATTTTATATTAGGTTTTGGAGTCCTTTTTTTTCTGATATTTGGTGTTTTGGATTTGACATGCTCTGTACTATGACATTGGGCATCGGCCTTGGCAGACGACGTTGCTGGCATTTCATCGTCTCGGCCATGACTAGTGGCAGCAGCTTCAGCACGAGGTGGAAGTGGATCTTGATCTTTCCCTAATTTTGGAACCTCAACATTTTTGTTCTCCATATTTTAATAGGCACAACTAAAAGGCACCTCAGGTAAACAATGGAGATGGATACTAGTATACAATTATGGACTGCCTGCCGACTGCAGACACAGAGGTAGCCACAGCCGTGAACTACCGTACTGTACTGTGTCTGCAGCTAATATAGACTGGTTGATAAAGAGAAGATGTCTATGTAACTATGTATGTATAAAGAAGACTGAAAAAAATCCACGGTTAGGTGGTATACAATTATGGACGGACTGCCTGCCGAGTGCAGACACAGAGGTAGCCACAGCCGTGAACTACCGTACTGTACTGTGTCTGCAGCTAATATAGACTGGTTGATAAAGAGAAGATGTCTATGTAACTATGTATGTATAAAGAAGAATGAAAAAAATCCACGGTTAGGTGGTATACAATTATGGACGGACTGCCTGCCGAGTGCAGACACAGAGGTAGCCACAGCCGTGAACTACCGTACTGTACTGTGTCTGCAGCTAATATAGACTGGTTGATAAAGAGAAGATGTCTATGTAACTATGTATGTATAAAGAAGAATGAAAAAAATCCACGGTTAGGTGGTATACAATTATGGACGGACTGCCTACCGAGTGCAGACACAGAGGTAGCCACAGCCGTGAACTACCGTACTGTACTGTGTCTGCAGCTAATATAGACTGGTTGATAAAGAGAAGATGTCTATGTAACTATGTATGTATAAAGAAGAATGAAAAAAAACCACGGTTAGGTGGTATACAATTATGGACGGACTGCCTGCCAAGTGCAGACACAGAGGTAGCCACAGCCGTGAACTACCGTACTGTACTGTGTCTGCAGCTAATATAGACTGGTTGATAAAGAGAAGATGTCTATGTAACTATGTATGTATAAAGAAGAATGAAAAAAATCCACGGTTAGGTGGTATTACAATTATGGACGGACTGCCTGCCGAGTGCAGAGACACAGAGGTAGCCACAGCCGTGAACTACCGTACTGTGTCTGCTGCGACTGGATGATAAATGATATAAAAAATATATATATATCACTACTGCAGCCGGACAGGTATATATTATATATTATATAATGACGGACCTGCTGGACACTGTCTGTCAGCAGAATGAGTTTTATTTTTATAGAATAAAAAAAAAAAAAACACACAAGTGAAGTCACACGACGAGTGTTTAACTTTTTCAGGCAATCACAATATAAGTATACTACTAACTATACTGGTGGTCAGTGTGGTCAGGTCACTGGTCAGTCACACTGGCAGTGGCACTCCTGCAGCAAAAGTGTGCACTGTTTAATTTTAATATAATATGTACTCCTGGCTCCTGCTATAACCTATAACTGGCACTGCAGTAGTGCTCCCCAGTCTCCCCCACAATTATAAGCTGTGTGAGCTGAGCAGTCAGACAGATATATAATATATATAGATGATGCAGCACACTGGCCTGAGCCTGAGCAGTGCACTGCACAGTGCACACAGATATGGTATGTGACTGACTGAGTCACTGTGTGTATCGCTTTTTTCAGGCAGAGAACGGATATATTAAATAAACTGCACTGTGTGTCTGGTGGTCACTCACTATATAATATATTATGTACTCCTGGCTCCTGCTATAACCTATAACTGGCACTGCAGTAGTGCTCCCCAGTCTCCCCCACAATTATAAGCTGTGTGAGCTGAGCAGTCAGACAGATATATATAATATTATATATAGATAATAGATGATGCAGCACACTGGCCTGAGCCTGAGCAGTGCACACAGATATGGTATGTGACTGACTGAGTCACTGTGTGTATCGCTTTTTTCAGGCAGAGAACGGATATATTAAATAAACTGCACTGTGTGTCTGGTGGTCACTCACTATATAATATATTATGTACTCCTGGCTCCTGCTATAACCTATAACTGGCACTGCAGTAGTGCTCCCCAGTCTCCCCCACAATTATAAGCTGTGTGAGCTGAGCAGTCAGACAGATATATATAATATTATATATAGATAATAGATGATGCAGCACACTGGCCTGAGCCTGAGCAGTGCACACAGATATGGTATGTGACTGAGTCACTGTGTGCTGTGTATCGCTTTTTTCAGGCAGAGAACGGATTATAAAGTAAACTGCACTGTCCTCACTAGTAAACTCTCTCCACTCAGTCTCTACACTTCTACAGTAACAGTACTCCTCCTAGTCAGCTCCAGTAAATCTCTCTCAGTCTCTTATAATCTAAATGGAGAGGACGCCAGCCACGTCCTCTCCCTATCAATCTCAATGCACGTGTGAAAATGGCGGCGACGCGCGGCTCCTTATATAGAATCCGAGTCTCGCGAGAATCCGACAGCGTCATGATGACGTTCGGGCGCGCTCGGGTTAACCGAGCAAGGCGGGAAGATCCGAGTCTGCTCGGACCCGTGAAAAAAACCATGAAGTTCTGGCGGGTTCGGATTCAGAGAAACCGAACCCGCTCATCTCTAGTACTAACCCCATGCACATGCCCGCTGCACGTGCACCCAGTCTGCGGTGCGTGTGCATATCCGCAAATTGCGTAAGATCGCTCCGGCGATCACGCGCGTGTTATGCGCATTTACGGTAGAGTTTGTGAGCGTGTAGCGGGCGACTCGATCGTAACATATTTAACCTATATAGTGTGTTTTGTAGATAATATTTCCCTTAACAATGTCAGTAAAAATGCTTAGTTTAAATGGTTTGTGGACATGGGGATTCCTCTTTGCATGATATGAAGGGTCAGACAAAAGTTGAAAGGTGGTGTTTAGTATCCAGCTGTAGAGTATTTTAATAGTAACATTTCAGTGTTGGTTAGGAAGAGATTGTTCGCTGCTGCGTATAGTTATGCACAAAAGTATGTTTGGAACATTAAATGTATTTGCAGTTTATTACACATGCGGGGGAAATCCAGAGGATACCTCCCACCTGGGCAGTTGGAGAAGGACACAGCCCACCTGTTTAAACCCACCTATGACCTTTACTATAATGTAGAGACACATTCCTGTGTCCAATGAACAATGAGATTGTAGGGACCATTGTATTGTGACTGTATGCTGTGTATATAAAGGCCACCATTGCTGGACCAGCACTCACTCTCTCTACAAAAGTTTTTACACTGAAGGCTGAGGGCTGGTCCAGGACGCGCTTGCGAATCATTCCCACGTGTGTAAGTTTCTCTGTAGCCATTTTGTTATTCTTTATGTACGCCATTCGTTCTCATTCTGTTATCCTTTAAGTGTTTGCCATTTTATTCTCTTTGTGTTTGTTCTGTTTACGATCGTTCGCTATTGTTCACATTTATTTCTTGTTATTCTGTTTAGGTATTGATGTTAGGTCTGTAGTGTATAAGCTGTAACTGTTTTTCCCCTTTTTATACTAAAGTATCTTCTACGAAGGTGTTGGAACCTTACCAGGTCTTGTGTGTTTCACCAGTTATTGTATAGGGTTTCTGAGCGTCTCAATCGCTCAAACAGCTTTCATATTATCAAGGTCAATAAGCGTTACATTGTGGTAATATTACAGTACTAAGGTTTACAGTATAAGCATACCCTTACAGTGTGTTGTTAAACAAGGTTTACAGTGTGTCATTCAGTGAGCGTCAGCGCCGCTCGTGTCTCACTCTCACGGCACAGCGTCCGCTACGCCAACAGCGTAGCAGTACGGTACTCGGGCCGCCTATAGCATGCTCGATACCAAGCGTAAGCCCGTGAGCGTACATGCCGCTCGTGCGTCGCGCCCACGGTTTAGCGTCTGCTACGCTAAGTGCGTACCCTTACGGTACTCCGTGCGCCGATTGCGTACTAGTCCATAATAAGTATATAGCTTATGTTCAAAGGTAAATATTTGACTTTATCAATTGGGGGCATCGTCCGGGCCTCCTCATACCCGCAGTCAAGCGGAACCAGGCAGACTTTTATCTATCAGCAAAGGGCGGGAAGGTAGTATCCCCTGTATCCGTGTTTATGGTTGGGGATACGGCAGAGCTGATCAGATAAGCGTCTGCGTCTGCTTCGCTTGGTTTGTAGGGATGCTGGTGGGATCCGGAACCGAAAGGTAAGAACGTTAAGCTATTGTCTTTTTAAACTGTTTTAATTTCTGTTTGGTGCAAATTGCATACGCAACACACACACACACCTGTATTTTCATTTGTGTATTTTCACCTATCTACATTCCTGTTTGCCATTTGCATTGATAACGTGCTGAGGAAATTTGTTGCTATTTTAGTTAAAAGTAAAGAGTAATACTTAAGGGAGTAATTGTAAAAACACGCACGCAGCATAGAAGACACTGTGTGGTGTTTGGTAAGCGTTTATAGTGAAATATCGCTTACATTTATAGAAGCGTGTTATTTGTGTTACTGCGGACGTATCCGGCCTGTGTACACGTGTCTCTCACCGAGTGCGAGTCAAGCGTACGCGACGCAAAGGCCTACACACGTGGCGTAAATTACGCAACGTGCGTACAGATACGCCCACTAGATACAAATCACACGATAGCATTGTTTTAGTAAGGCGATACGGAAGCCTCGAGATAATAGCACAATTTCTTTCAGTTTCCTAAAACTAGTTTAAAGGAAAAAGATCCTTCTCATGCTGCATCTCCTCTAGGATTAACCTGTGTTACCTGAATGAAAGTAATTTTCTGTACAGAAAAATCAAAGTATATTTGAAGTGAAAGAAGCGTGTGTATGCAAGTGAATTTTTCTTTGGGTGAACCTTGAGAAAAATCGGGATCTCGTAGAAGTACACCCGTGAAGTGAAGCACGTGGTGGCGTGGGAGGCATCTCACGTTAACAGTGAAATAAGGTAAAAGGAGCAAGTAGTGTTACAGCAGACCAGAAGGTCGCTAAAATCAGAAATCCGTTAAAAGTACCTATACGAAGTTCTGAAGACCCTGACTTAAGAAAAGTCAGAGGTAAGTGAGCGCAACCCAGAGGGGGGTTGGCGCAAAACCCATATAGGCCCGTGTTGAGAATACGCTCCGGCTGAAGGTTTCGCAGCCTAAACAACCGATTCCGCTGGTCGTAAGGCGGATAAGTAATAGTTACTTATACGAAGTGCGACTGTACCGCACGTAATTGTGTGCATTAGTTGGTTACCTTGATACCCATTCAGTTTTTGTGGGATCATAAACGCTATTTGTACATTCTAACGTGATTTGTGTAGGTTTTTTTTTTATTTTAAGGGAGGTTCGCTGTTCACTCAGGAATTCTTTAACGGCCAATACTTACTGGGGAGGGTAGCATACTCCCACACGCCCCAGTAAATAGCGGTTCATAGGGGCCCTAGGTTGAGTACAGCAGCGCTAATGCAGTTTCTGGGTGTATTGGTCAACGTGGGCGAGAGGGAGTGAAGGCACTCGTTGAGCTTTCACCGTCGTCTTACCTCAGGCAACTTGGTTTTTTGTAGGAATTTGCTAAGAAGGCAATACCTGCAAATAATGGGGGCCAGTTGCTCAAGTAAGGGGCGATCAACCAAGGTTCAGGTTGATTTAGTACCACAACCAGTTGGGTCGGCGAGGTATATAATGTGTGAAAAATATGGATCACACACAGAGGTTTTATGCAATGAGTGGGAACGTATGACTGTGAACGATGGAGAACAGTTCTCCAGGGTGGGCAGTTTTGATCCTGAGGTGTTGCAAAATTTAAGGAGAAGGATAGGTCTCATAAAATCCGGAAAGCAACGGAATAGACATTATAATTGTTTACATTTATGGCAACAGGAAAGTGAGATACAAAGGGAATTAACTTACACAGCTTGTTCTCACTTTAGCAGGAAACACATGACAACTGGAGAAACAATGGCTACAGAGAATGGCATACCGGGATATGATGATAATAATGCACTTAGTAACCGTATTAACGATGATAAGAGTAAATGTAATAAATGTAATAAATGTAATAATGATAGAAGGAAAACTGATAAATGTACAAATTCTAACCCGTGCAAGTTGCAACCCATGTTAAACTTCCCTCAGGATTACAAGCAAGAAAGTGAGCCCAGCACGATGTCGGCACCTTTTCCAGCAGCCATCATACGAGACACCCAGGTGGGCACGGCCCAATCGGTAAAGGCAGTAGTCAAGCCCCCTAACGGAGGGTCAGGTGAGGTCGTGTCCACAGGTAAGTACGGTATTGTATATCATGCACAGACAATTGCACCTCACATTGTAGAGTCAACACAAGGTGGTGTAATTGAACTAAATTCTGTCAGGGTGATCACAGTCCCCAATGGGAGGACTGACGCTCAGGGAGTCACTCCCGTCAGAGACATTGCTATGCATTGTCCCTGGTCCCGGACAGAATTAAGGACAATTATGTCTGAATTTCCTGATCCCAGGAGCGATCTAGCCGCATGCCAAAGTTTCATTAAAGAACTAGGTAACGCCACTGAACCCACTAACAAAGGTTGGCGAACAGTACTGCGGGCATGTTTGCCCTCTACTATTGACCCCTTGAAATTCATTTCTGATTGTAGGTTAGACGAAGAGAGACCTCTCACTGATGCATACAATCAGGAAAATGTTAAACAGATCAACATTCAATTAGGAGTATATTTCCCAGCTGTTGTCAAGTGGAACAAAATCTTCTCCATAAGACAAAAAGAAGGTGAAACTGCTTCTAATTATTTCAATCGAGCACTGCAAGTAATGGCTAGATACACTGGGATCGCGGACATTGAGGAAAATGTACATCATAGAAAAGTAGCAGTTTATGTATTGATGGAATGTTTAACAAAAGCGTTGAGAACAAGGGTACAGACCACTCAACCTAACTGGAGAAGTATCTCGGTGGCTGCGTTAAGAAAGTCCGCTGTTGGGCACGATCGGAACATCAGCAAACACAGGGAGACACAGGGCGGTTAGCAGATGACCATAAGTAAGCTACCTCAGTCAAAACCCCAGACCCCTGTGGGTAAGTCAAATGTGATAAGATGTTATAGTTGCCAAAGGGAAGGTCATTTTGCACGAAATTGTATGTTTAAAGACACATACCAGGTATATCAACCCCTTAGACAACAACATGAACATAATATCCAAAGAACCAGGGAAGCACAGGGAGAGCGGTTGATGGTGATGAGCATCCAAGCACCAGAGGAGGCATCAAATCGACCAAAACCCCAGGCCCCTGGCACATGGAGGAAGCCGAGGGTTTGTTATCTTTGTAAAAGGGAAGGGCATTATGCCAGCAACTGTAACAGCCCACAAAAAGTCAGACCCCCTAGACAAGAACACGAGCAAAGTTATGACACACGTAATTATAATCAGGGAACATATATGAAGAATTTTGGGCCGCACCTGTAATTTGCAGCCAGTAAAGTTGATCATTAGCCTTGATAGTAAGCCTGAGGTTACAGTCAATGTAATTGGGAGGTCAGTTCCTTGTAGACACAGGGACGGCCGGGTAAACTCTGTGATTATCTTTAAATGTTTCCTTCTCATCTCTAACGTTCACCAACGGAACTCAAACGTCACATGACTACTTGGTCTTTCCAGAGGTCTACCCAACCCCAGTATATCTTACCAGCATCGTTGTGTTTGGCCAGACGCAAAGGGTGGAGAGTGGAGATACTGGTGGGGGAGACTGTGCAGAGATACCGGTGGATATGTTGATGCGACAGCCTGTTGATGTATCTGACAATGTTTTTCTTTTCTATTTGTTCTCTCTCTCTTTTTTGTTGTACGGATAGTATGTCACACCTCAGTTAGACAAATGGTAATGCAAGATTTAGGCTCCTTACAGAAAGATCGCTCATTTGGAAAGAATATTGTAACACCGGAGTGTTCGTTTTGGGAAGACTGAGAGACAGCACCTTTGAGATGACAGCCGAGCAAGAAGAACAACAAGACTAGAGGACAAATTATCGTAACAAGTTTCTTTCCCCTTCAATTATTTTCTGTACCCCATTACAACTTTCCCTTTCTCCTCCTGTAAGATGGACTCGCCTCAAGAGACTGCAGTCCGTGTTTTCCTGTTGACCCTGTTGTTGACCAGAGCAGTCTGTTTCGGTGAGAGTACCACTAAGGTCGAGAAAGGATCTGGAATGGGTTCTGATGATCAGGACGGACTCGTAGAATTTCAAGAACCACACAATCACCGAGCAAAGGCGAGTATCAGAAAACGATCTGGTAGCCATGACATTAAAAGACATTGTGAAGGATTGTTAGCTGAAGAGAACTGCATCTGTAGGAATTGTGAAAATATAATTGAGGACGGGTGCATCCAGAGATGGCAGTCCAGCATTAATATCAATATGGACCATCATCCATTGAGTGACTATCACTCATTAGTGGGTAAGGTTTTAAACCAAACAGAATGCTGGGTGTGCTCACAAGTACCTCAAGGTCATAGAAAGTCAGGACTAGTGCCATACTCTTTAACGATAGATGAGGTACTTGAATTAAGGGGTGGGAGACCGGTGGACAAGAAATGTAATATTTCTTTCCCTCCTAGTTTGAAGCTCCACCAATACCATGTAGATAGGTCCCTAATATGTTTTAACATTTCCAATTCCCGAAAACCGGGAAATTGGGAAGTGACATGGAACAACCGAACCATGACATTCTCACACAGAGCCGATAGAATGCCCATCGACTCAGAGCTTATACGCCAAATAGCCAACAGTGGAAGATATTTCCAATATAGGTACACTCTAGGGAATAGGCCTATGCGAGTTGGAGAAGTATCACCAGGATACTGTGCACATATCATACAACCTGATACGTGTACTAGTCAGATGAGAGAGTTAGGGATAGGAGTTTTCACCTGGAAGGTTTGTAATATGGTTATGTCATATTCTGTCCCATATGTCCTCCCCGATGATGCATATTTCATATGTGGGAGGAAGGCGTATAGGTTCCTTGCCCCAAACTCAGAGGGATTGTGTTACATTGGAAGAGTGTTACCGGAAGTAATGACCATTACCCATGAAAAGATGAAAGATGTTCACCGCAATGCCCAAGCTCCTTACACTCACACCCATTACGAACACATTGTAAAAAGACACCTTATAGATAGGACAGAGCATGCAGCCTCTGATTTGATCCACGAATCCACCGGGATTCAATTCCTACTCGCGTTAGATATCACCCGTACCGCCAGATGAGTTATAAATTTTAGGTATATTACCGCGCTAGCGAACCTGATAGACAATATCACCGAGATGTATGATGACACCTTCAGGTATACTGGGAGAGAGCTGCAAGCCTACAAAACGGAGCTGGTCCAGCATAGAATGGTTCTCAATTACCTCACAGCGGTAACAGGCGGGTATTGTGTCACCCTAGCAACTCAGTATGGAGTGAAGTGTTGTACGTATATCACAAACAGCACTGAGGACCCAACAGAGGTCATAGATCAAAAGATGGACGATATCTTGCAATTGAAGTGGGGGTTCCGAAGGAGACACAACCTTACCCTTGCTTCTGTGGGTAATGAACTAACCGGCTGGGTATCATGGTTGAACCCACGTAATTGGTTCTCAGGTTTAGGAGAATGGGCTCAAAATGTTGTCGTTACTGTAGGGAAGTTCCTCTTATGTATCCTAGGAGTTGTCATAATGATTGGTCTGATATTCAGATGTGTTCGGATTTTAATGAATTGCAAGCGTAGAACCAAATTGATGAGTTTGAGGAGCGAGGGCATTGTAACAACAACTAGTTTAATTTATGACCCGTCAATCGAGACAATGTTGTGATAAAATGTGATTCCACGGTCCGTTTCTTTCACCCGTTTCTCCTTTGATTTTCTCCAAGGTACAAAGACATCCACCTGGAAGAAGAATTTGATGACCCTTTATACAGACCACTGATGAACTGTGTCACAGACACCTAATGAGCTTTTAGAGACTGTAATTCTTTTTATGGACACTTGAAGAAGCTTTGCTTGCCAATTACCGCAAAGCTACAGTAAAGATACGACAATCCGGACAAGACATCAGACAAGACATCAACAAGACTCCAATCGACGACCACATACATAATCATATGAATGCATTTATAACGCATGTTTCTTATCTTCATCTCTACAACCTCCAGATAGTACCCCACATAGACAGGTGACTTTCACATATTAGCATTCACATATTTTCCCCCTTCATGTATCATCAACTAATGTGCACCCCATTTGTTGGAACTAAAAGCCGAAAAGAGCTCGGTAGAGTTTGACAGCCCATCCACAGACCCTTAATACGGGATAAGAAGGATTCAATGTATACTTCGCAATACCTCGAAGCTTATTTAAAACATGTACGGCACGATGATACATGCCCCTCAGACATGGATTTCATACATACATGCTTTTACTATCTCACTAGGACATACATTTCCCACCTTCTCCTCTCCTCCCTACTCCCAATCATAATGAGGTATTTCATGATAACATATTTTTCTGTTTGGATTATTTAGATAGTGGCAGTTATTGTTGACTGCCAAAGGGTGGACTGTCAAAGTCGAAAAATATCTTGATTCACATGCCTTGCACTAACCCCATGCACATGCCCGCTGCACGTGCACCCAGTCTGCGGTGCGTGTGCATATCCGCAAATTGCGTAAGATCGCTCCGGCGATCACGCGCGTGTTATGCGCATTTACGGTAGAGTTTGTGAGCGTGTAGCGGGCGACTCGATCGTAACATATTTAACCTATATAGTGTGTTTTGTAGATAATATTTCCCTCAACAATGTCAGTAAAAATGCTTAGTTTAAATGGTTTGTGGACATGGGGATTCCTCTTTGCATGATATGAAGGGTCAGACAAAAGTTGAAAGGTGGTGTTTAGTATCCAGCTGTAGAGTATTTTAATAGTAACATTTCAGTGTTGGTTAGGAAGAGATTGTTCGCTGCTGCGTATAGTTATGCACAAAAGTATGTTTGGAACATTAAATGTATTTGCAGTTTATTACACATGCGGGGGAAATCCAGAGGATACCTCCCACCTGGGCAGTTGGAGAAGGACACAGCCCACCTGTTTAAACCCACCTATGACCTTTACTATAATGTGGAGACACATTCCTGTGTCCAATGAACAATGAGATTGTAGGGACCATTGTATTGTGACTGTATGCTGTGTATATAAAGGCCACCATTGCTGGACCAGCACTCACTCTCTCTACAAAAGTTTTCACACTGAAGGCTGAGGGCTGGTCCAGGATGCGCTTGCGAATCATTCCCACGTGTGTAAGTTTCTCTGTAGCCATTTTGTTATTCTTTATGTACGCCATTCGTTCTCATTCTGTTATCCTTTAAGTGTTTGCCATTTTATTCTCTTTGTGTTTGTTCTGTTTACGATCGTTCGCTATTGTTCACATTTATTTCTTGTTATTCTGTTTAGGTATTGATGTTAGGTCTGTAGTGTATAAGCTGTAACTGTTTTTCCCCTTTTTATACTAAAGTATCTTCTACGAAGGTGTTGGAACCTTACCAGGTCTTGTGTGTTTCACCAGTTATTGTATAGGGTTTCTGAGCGTCTCAATCGCTCAAACAGCTTTCATATTATCAAGGTCAATAAGCGTTACATTGTGGTAATATTACAGTACTAAGGTTTACAGTATAAGCATACCCTTACAGTGTGTTGTTAAACAAGGTTTACAGTGTGTCATTCAGTGAGCGTCAGCGCCGCTCGTGTCTCACTCTCACGGCACAGCGTCCGCTACGCCAACAGCGTAGCAGTACGGTACTCGGGCCGCCTATAGCGTGCTCGATACCAAGTGTAAGCCCGTGAGCGTACGTGCCGCTCGTGCGTCGCGCCCACGGTTTAGCGTCTGCTACGCTAAGTGCGTACCCTTACGGTACTCCGTGCGCCGATTGCGTACTAGTCCATAATAAGTATATAGCTTATGTTCAAAGGTAAATATTTGACTTTATCAGGGGCATTTGTATACCTGGCACTGTGGGGGCATCTGTGTACCTGGCACTGTGGGGGGCATTTGTATACCTGGCACTGTGGGGGGCATTTGTATACCTGGCACTGTGAGGGCATCTGTATAACTGGCACTGTGAGGGGCATTTGTATACCTGGCACTGTGAGGGGCATTTGTATACCTGGCACTGTGGGGGTATCTATACCTGGCACTGTGGGGACATCTGAATACCTGGCACTGTGAGGGGCATTTGTATACCTGGCACTGTGGGGGCATCTGTATACCTGGCACTGTGGGGGGCATTTGTATACCTGTTACTGTGGGGGGCATTTGTATACCTGCACTGTGGGGACATCTGTATACCTGGCACTGTGGGGACATCTGTATACCTGGCACTGTGAGGGGCATTTGTATACCTGGCACTGTGGGGGCATCTGTATACCTGGCACTGTGGGGACATCTGTATACCTGGCACTGTGAGAGGCATTTGTATACCTGGCACTGTGGGGGCATCTGTATACCTGGCACTGTGGGGGCATCTGTATACCTGGCACTGTGGGGGCATCTGTATACCTGGCACTGTGGGGACATCTGTATACCTGGCACTGTGAGGGGCATCTGTATACCTGGCACTGTGGGGGCATCTGTATACCTGGCACTGTGGGGACATCTGTATACCTGGCACTGTGAGGGGCATTTGTATACCTGGCACTGTGGGGGCATCTGTATACCTGGCACTGTGAGGTGCATTTGTATACCTGGTACTGTGGGGGCATTTGTATACCTGGTACTGTGGGGGCAATTGTGGATCTGGCACCGCACTATTGGGGGCATATGTGTAGCACATCCCATTTTAACTGGCCACACCCATTTTTTTGGCGCGTGCGCGCCTCCGTCGCGCACACACAGTACCTCTAAGGGGCAGACCTACTGGGGGGCAGGGTAATTTTTTAAGTTGAGAATTTTTGTATGGCCCCCGAAGGATTTTATAAATATCCAAATGGCCCTCGGTAGAAAAAAGGTTCCCCACCCCTGCTTTAAGGGATTTGACATTTCTTATCAGGATTAACCCACGGTTCTTCAAACAGGGTATTCAATTCCTTTGACACAGGAAAAGTGACTGAGGACTTCTTTTTTACATTAAAATAAGATTCCTCGCACTCCTCTGTCACCTTATCAGGAATTTGTAGCACATCTCTGATAGCTTCTATAAGAACCTGTATTCCCTATGACAGAGCAGTATGTCCCCCCTTCTGAATCCACCTCCCCCTCCTCCATGTCTGACCCTTCAGCGTCAGAGTTAGACTGCAGGATATGGACCAGAGTTCGTTTTTGTGGACAAATCGCAAGGGACTGAGACGCTTGTTTGGGGACTGAGTCTCTGTTCATAATCTCATCCACAGACTGTTTTAAGTATTGTGTTTCTTTCTCATTGCGGGACAATTAGAGATATTAGAAATCATTCCTTTGAGGGAATCCAGCCACACTGGTTCAGCCCCGCTAGCCTGAGAAGGTGAACTACACTGAGTACATAGTAGTGAGCTCCCTGGGGAAGAGGAGCACTCTGCCGTACATGAAACACACTCTTTGCCTGACATATTGTAAATGTGACAGCGCACACACACAGGAAAGGTTAAAAACACAATTAACCCACAAAGAGCCCTTCCAGGGAGACACAGAGGTATTTGAAGCCAGCACACCGCACCCTTATTGCTAATGCCAAGCTTAGCCAGGTCGCAGACTAAGTACCCAGATTGGGGACTTAGTACACTAATAATTGCTCCCCCTCTGCTATGACCCCCTGGTACCACTGAGGTAATCTGGAGTCACACCGGAGGAGCTGCGTGTCCACTGCAGAGGGAAAATGGCGCTGGTGAGCTGCTGGATCTGCTCATAGTGAAGCCCCGCCCCTTCAGTGGCGCGGTCTTCCCGCTTTTTTTTATACTGGCTGAGGTAATTTGTGCTTAAAATGGAGACAGAAACGTTTTAAGGCTTTGTTTGCCAGTGTGGGTACTGTGTACAGTATAATGAGACGAAGTTGTGTACTGAGTCTAGATACGCAATCCACCCCGGTTAGAAGCCGCGCGTCTCCATACCCTCATGCCACCATAATGGCCGGCGACCCGCTAACTGGGACGCTGGCTTAGTACTCACCACTCTTCTTTCTTCTGGCTCTGTTAGGGGGGGCAGCGTGATGCGGGAATGTATGATCGCCGTGGTGGGGCTTGCGAATAGTTCCCTCAGGAGTTTGTGTCCTGTCAGCAGGGAACAGGACCATTAACCCTTCAAGAGGTTGGGCCGTTCCCTCCCTAAGTCCCACGAAGCAGAAAGGCTGGTGCCATCCAGTCCTGCCTGAAAATAACAAACAGAAAAATAAATGCAGAAAACTCTTCAGGAGCTTCCGTAAGCGTGACCGGCTCCTCCGGGCACATTTTCTAAACTGAGTCTGGTAGGAGGGGCATAGAGGGAGGACCCAGCCCACACTATCAAATTCTTAAAGTGCCCATGGCTCCTAGTGGACCTGTCTATACCCCATGGTACTAAATGGCTCCCCAGTATCCACTAGGACGTAAGAGAAAACGTGTTGCATATGATAAATGGTGCTCCAGCCAATCAGCTCCCAACTGTCATTTTTTCAAACATGTGACAGGAGCGGATTGGCTGGAGAACCTTTTATCATACGCAGTGAGTTTTATCATTCACGAGTTTTATCACTCGTTGATAAATGAGCCCCAATGTTTACTATTTATTTCAATAGCATACAGTACATATTTATGTTATTATAGAGAAACCCCATCCATTCTAGATATATACCTCATAACCAAAAGAAGGAGCATTTAGATAAGTATAGGGTGAACTAAGTATAGGGTAAACGGTTATAGTGACAGCACTGCAAGCAATTAGAAAATATAAAAGAAGCAATTTGCTGGACCAAAGACTGTCTGCAGAGGAGAGACACATATTCCCATATGCCATTGCTACAGGAGATCCACGATAATAATCCTGCTGAATTCAGGACTTTTCTGCATATGGATGACCATACCTTCCCGGAGTTTCTGCAACTTGTCACGTCACCCCACTCACAGGGAAGGAGGACACCTACCGTATTTAAAAAAACAAACATTTCTGCAGAGCAGAAACTGATGGCTACATTATGTTTTTTGGCTACTGAAAGTGGTACAGCACAGGCCACAGACACGTGGGCCATCAATGAAGTTCTTCAGGAACAATACTAGAAGGTAAATACACAGAAAATACACATATGTAAATTTATCTTATTTATTAAATTAACAAACACACACACACACACACACACACACACACACACACACACACACACACACACACACACACACACACACTGCTCAAAAAAATAAAGGGAACACTTAAACAACACAATGTAACTCCAAGTCAATCACACTTCTGTGAAATCGAACTGTCCACTAAGGAAGCAACACTGATTGACAATCAATTTCACATGCTGTTGTGCAAATGGAATAGACAACAGGTGGAAATTATAGGCAATTAGCAAGACACCCCCAATAAAGGAGTTGTTCTGCAGGTGGTGACCACAGACCACTTCTCAGCTCCTATGCTTTCTGGCTGATGTTTTGGTCACTTTGGAAAGCTGGCGGTGCTTTCACTCTAGTGGTATCATGAGACGGAGTCTACAACCCACACAAGTGGCTCAGGTAGTGCAGCTCATCCAGGATGGCACATCAATGCGAGCTGTGGCAAGAAGATTTGCTGTGTCTGTCAGCGTAGTGTCCAGAGCATGGAGGCGCTACCAGGAGACAGGCCAGTACATCAGGAGACGTGGAGGAGGCCGTAGGGGGGCAACAACCCAGCAGCAGGACCGCTACCTCCGCCTTTGTGCAAGGAGGAACAGGGGGAGCACTGCCAGAGCCCTGCAAAATGACCTCCAGCAAGCCACAAATGTGCATGTGTCTACTCAAACGATCAGAAACAGACTCCATGAGGGTGGTATGAGGGCCCGACGTCCACAGGTGGGGGTTGTGCTTACAGCCCAACACCGTGCAGGACGTTTGGCATTTGCCAGAGAACACCAAGATTGGCAAATTCGCCACTGGCGCCCTGTGCTCTTCACAGATGAAAGCAGGTTCTCACTGAGCACATGTGACAGAGTCTGGAGACGCCAAGGAGAACATTCTGCTGCCTGCAACATCCCCCAGCATGATCGGTTTGGCAGTGGGTCAGTAATGGTGTGGGGTGGCATTTCTTTGGGGGGCCGCACAGCCCTCCATGTGCTCGCCAGAGGTAGCCTGACTGCCATTAGGTACCGAGAGGAGATCCTCAGAACCCTTGTGAGATCATATGCTGGTGCGGTTGGCCCTGGGTTCCTCCTAATGCAAGACAATGCTAGACCTTATGTGGCTGGAGTGTGTCAGCAGTTCCTGCAAGACGAAGGCATTGATGCTATGGACTGGCCCGCCCGTTCCCCAGACCTGAATCCAATTGAGCACATCTAGGACATCATGTCTCGCTCCATCCACCAATGCCACATTGTACCACAGACTGTCCAGGAGTTGGCAGATGCTTTAGTCCAGGTCTGGGAGGAGATCCCTCAGGAGACCATCCGACACCTCATCAGGAGCATGCCCAGGCGTTGTAGGGAGGTCACACAGGCACGTGGAGGCCACACACACTACTGAGCCTCATTTTGACTTGTTTTAAGGACATTACATCAAAGTTGGATCAGCCTGTAGTGTGTTTTTCCACTTTAATTTTGAGTGTGACTCCAAATCCAGACCTCCATGGGTTAATAAATTTGATTTCCATTGATCATTTTTGTGTGATTTTGTTGTCAGCATATTCAACTACTGTATGCAAAGAACAAAGCATTTAGTAAGAATATTTAATTCATTCAGATCTAGGATGTGTTATTTTAGTGTTCCCTTTATTTATTTTGAGCAGTGTATATATATATATATATATATATATATATATATATATATATGTATAATACATCCAACAAGCGGCGGCACTCAGGAGTCTGGTCTCAGCATGTAAAGTGCATCAGTGCAAAACGTGTTTTAATCAGATCACTTCATTTCCAACGTTTCGGGGCCACAGCGCCCCTTTATCAAGGTGATAGTATCTAAAGTGAAACATAACATACCTTTTATGTAGGCTAAGACCCGCGAACGGGACGAGCTTCCGGCCCGAGGACAAACCCCTCCTCCGGCCTGGCCCTGCAATACCGCATGCTGACGTACTTCCGCCCTCTGGCTGTGGAAACGCCGGCTTCCTGGATACAGGGGTTGGTAATGCTGCCATAGCAACAAGCGCGTCCCAGTAACCCGGCGCCTGACCGAACCAAAACCCGGGGCTGGAATGATACAAAGCATGCATCTTACACAAGTGAAAATTATCCAATAGTGATACAATAAAGTGCAATAAATACAATGAAAATATAGTGCAATAAATACATTAAAAATATGTACATTATGAATGTAAGCATGGATGGAACATAGATTAACTCAGAATCATAAACATCATTTACATTAACCTCCATGTTTATATCTAGAATCTAGGACCTACCTAGTATTAAACCGGTAAGAAAAAATTAGAGGAAAAGTTTGAGGAAAAAAATATTCAATTGTAATGACTCATACCTCCGCTAGGTTGATCAACACCCCTCGTATTAGCCATTGCTTGTTAAACAAGTGTGGAAATCTGGGTCAAGACCCCCCATAAATATCTACCAGCATAACATCATATTACTGTTAGACCAAAGTTATTAAATAAACTATTAAAACGTGTTCCACTGAATCTTATCATTAAGCCCTGCTGGTTTAATGGTGTTGAGGGTGTATATCCACCTGGCCTCCTTACGCAAAAGTACACCCCCGCGATCACCCCCTCTCAATGTCTTGGGGAAGTGATCGATAATTTGAAACCGGAGGTCATTCAAACTATGTTTAACCTCGGCATAGTGTCTGGCCACCGGTTGATCTGACATTTTTCCAGTCAGAGCACTCTTTACTGCTGATCTATGCATGGCATGTCGTTCTCTAGCATTCCTTACTGTCTTGCCTACATACTGCAACTGGAAAGGGCAAGTGATTATATAAATAATGTAGGACGTGGTGCAAGAGAGGACGTGTCTAATTTCATAAGATCTACCCGTCGAGCTGGATTTAAACGTAGACCCTGCTTGTATATAATTGCAGGTTTTACAGCCCAGGCAACGATAGCAGCCTGATGGTTTGGACAAAAAATGAATGGGTACTACTGACTCAAAACCTGTAACGTCTGTGTGTACCACATGATCCTTAATACTTTTACTCCTGGTAAAACAGGTCAGTGGGCGTTTCTTCTTGAGTGATGGTAAGTTCTTATCCGTGGCCACTATGGGCCATACAGCCTTAAGTGCCCGAGGCACAACCGGGCTGGTAGTACTGTATTTAGTAACAAACTGTAAAATATGCTGCTCCGTTTTGATCTTGGGTTCCAACAGACTTGCTCTAGGCATGGCCATGACCTAGGACAGGGGATCTCTGAGATCTAACATTAAAACCATAATAATAATCAGGGCAGCACGGATGGTGTAATGGGTAGCATTACTGCCGCAGAGCACTGAGGTCATGGGTTCAATTCCCACCATGGCCCTAACTGTGTGGAGTTTGTATATTCTCCCCGTACTTGCGTGGGTTTCCTCCGGGTTCTCCGGTTTCCTCCCACAATCCAAAAATATACTGGTAGCTTAATTGGTTCCCAACAAAAATTACACCTAGGGTGAATGTGTGCTCGTGTACATGTGATAGGGAATATAGATTGTAAGCTCCACTGGGGCAGGGACTGATGTGAATGGCCAATTCTCTGTAAAGCACTGCGGAATATGTGTGCGCTATATAAATAACTGGTAATAAATAATAATAATACATATACAGTATACATATACAGAGTGTGTGTGTGTGCGCGTGTGCCCTGACAGTTTATATATGCAGCACTCCAGACGACTTGTAATAAAAGACTCTTAGGGGGTCATTCCGAGTTGATCGCTCGCTAGCTGTTTTTTGCAGCCGTGTGAACGCATAGTCACCGCCCACTGGGGAGTGTATTTTAGCCTTGCAAATGTGCGAATGTCTGTGCAGCCAAGCAGTACAGAAACAGTTTGTGCAGTTTCTGAGTAGGTCTGAACTTACCCGCTGCGATCACTTCAGCCTGTCTGGGGCTGGAATTGACGTCAAACACCCGCCCTGCAAACGCTTGGACACGCCTGCGTTTTTACAACCACTCCCTGAAAATGGTCAGTTGACACCCATAAACGCCTTCTTCCTGGCAATCTTCTTGCGATCGGCTGTGCGAATGGATTCTTCGTTAAATCCATCGCCCAGCAACGATCTGCTTTGTAGCCGTACGACGTGTCTGCACATTGCAGCGCAAACGCATGCGCAGTAGTGACCTGATCGCTGCAAAAAACGTCAGCGTGCGATCAGGTTGGAATGACCACCTTAGTCCCGTTGATGTCAATGTTTCAGAACTTTTTACTTATGTTCTTTTGTCAGGATGTTAAGAGTCTTCTATTACAAGTTGCGTGGCATGCTGCCCTGGTGGATCTATTTGTTGGCCGGAGCTCTGCATTGGGAGGCACCAATGCAAGTTGATTACAGTAAAAGGTAGCTGGGATTGCCGCCTTAAGGCATACTATATATATATATATATATATATATATATATATATACACATATATATATACACATAGAGTGTAAAGATTGGTGGCACTCAAGCAGACTTGGTAAATGCAGAAAAAAGTTTCTTTATTTTTTCAACTTTTTTCTGCATTTACCAAGTCTGCTTGAGTGCCACCAATCTTTACACTCTATGCCTGTCACTTGCTGACCTGGATGGCACCGCAGCAAAGGAATCTATTTGTTTTTGGAGTGCCGGTATGACTTTGGACTATATATACACATATATATATATATATATATATATATAAACTAGAGATGAGCGGGTTCGGTTCCTCGGAATCCGAACCCGCCCGAACTTCATGTTTTTTTTCACGGGTCCGAGCGACTCGGATCTTCCCGCCTTGCTCGGTTAACCCGAGCGCGCCCGAACGTCATCATGACGCTGTCGGATTCTCGCGAGGCTCGGATTCTATCGCGAGACTCGGATTCTATATAAGGAGCCGCGCGTCGCCGCCATTTTCACTCGTGCATTGAGATTGATAGGGAGAGGACGTGTCTGGCGTCCTCTCCATTAGAATAGAGATAGATTAGATAGAGAGAGAGAGATTGTGCAGAGTCGCAGACAGAGTTAGTTTACCACAGTCAGTGACCAGTGCAGTTGCTAGTTAACTTTTATTTAATATAATATATCCGTTCACTTCTCTCTGCTATATCCGTTCTCTGCCTGAAAAAAAAAACGATACACAGCACAGTCAGTCACACAGTGTGACTCAGTCTGTGTGCACTCAGCTCAGCCCAGTGTGCTGCACAGTCATCAATGTATAAATTAAAAGCTTATAATTAATTGTGGGGGAGACTGGGGAGCACTGCAGGTTGTTAGCAGGAGCCAGGAGTACAATTATATTAATTAACAGTGCACACTTTTGCTGCAGGAGTGGTGACCAGTGCCTGACCACCAGTATAGTATTGTTGTATACTACTAATATCTCTTTAAATATCAACCAGTCTATATTAGCAGCAGACACAGTACAGTGCGGTAGTTCACGGCTGTGGCTACCTCTGTGTCGGCACACGGCAGGCAGTCCGTCCGACCAGAATTGTATTATTTATTATTATATACCTACCACCTAACCGTGGTTTTTTTTTCATTCTTTATACCGTCATAGTGTCATCCTAATTGTTACGAGTATACTACTATCTCTTTATCAACCAGTGTACAGTGCGGTAGTTCACGGCTGTGGCTACCTCTGTGTCGGCACACGGCAGGCAGTCCGTCCGACCAGAATTGTATTATTTATTATTATATACCTACCACCTAACCGTGGTTTTTTTTTTCATTCTTTATACCGTCATAGTGTCATCCTAATTGTTACGAGTATACTACTATCTCTTTATCAACCAGTGTACAGTGCGGTAGTTCACGGCTGTGGCTACCTCTGTGTCGGCACACGGCAGGCAGTCCGTCCGACCAGAATTGTATTATTTATTATTATATACCTACCACCTAACCGTGGTTTTTTTTTCATTCTTTATACCGTCATAGTGTCATCCTAATTGTTACGAGTATACTACTATCTCTTTATCAACCAGTGTACAGTGCGGTAGTTCACGGCTGTGGCTACCTCTGTGTCGGCACACGGCAGGCAGTCCGTCCGACCAGAATTGTATTATTTATTATTATATACCTACCACCTAACCGTGGTTTTTTTTTCATTCTTTATACCGTCATAGTGTCATCCTAATTGTTACGAGTATACTACTATCTCTTTATCAACCAGTGTACAGTGCGGTAGTTCACGGCTGTGGCTACCTCTGTGTCGGCACACGGCAGGCAGTCCGTCCGACCAGAATTGTATTATTTATTATTATATACCTACCACCTAACCGTGGTTTTTTTTTTCATTCTTTATACCGTCATAGTGTCATCCTAATTGTTACGAGTATACTACTATCTCTTTATCAACCAGTGTACAGTGCGGTAGTTCACGGCTGTGGCTACCTCTGTGTCGGCACACGGCAGGCAGTCCGTCCGACCAGAATTGTATTATTTATTATTATATACCTACCACCTAACCGTGGTTTTTTTTTTCATTCTTTATACCGTCATAGTGTCATCCTAATTGTTACGAGTATACTACTATCTCTTTATCAACCAGTGTACAGTGCGGTAGTTCACGGCTGTGGCTACCTCTGTGTCGGCACACGGCAGGCAGTCCGTCCGACCAGAATTGTATTATTTATTATTATATACCTACCACCTAACCGTGGTTTTTTTTTTCATTCTTTATACCGTCATAGTGTCATCCTAATTGTTACGAGTATACTACTATCTCTTTATCAACCAGTGTACAGTGCGGTAGTTCACGGCTGTGGCTACCTCTGTGTCGGCACACGGCAGGCAGTCCGTCCGACCAGAATTGTATTATTTATTATTATATACCTACCACCTAACCGTGGTTTTTTTTTTCATTCTTTATACCGTCATAGTGTCATCCTAATTGTTACGAGTATACTACTATCTCTTTATCAACCAGTGTACAGTGCGGTAGTTCACGGCTGTGGCTACCTCTGTGTCGGCAGTCGGCAGGCAGTCCGTCCATCCATAATTGTATTATTATTATAATATATACCACCTAACCGTGGTTTTTTTTTCATTCTTTATACCGTCGTCATAGTGTCATACTAGTTGTTACGAGTATACTACTATCTCTTTATCAACCAGTGTACAGTGCGGTAGTTCACGGCTGTGGCTACCTCTGTGTCGGCAGTCGGCAGGCAGTCCGTCCATCCATAATTGTATTATTATTATAATATATACCACCTAACCGTGGTTTTTTTTTCATTCTTTATACCGTCGTCATAGTGTCATACTAGTTGTTACGAGTATACTACTATCTCTTTATCAACCAGTGTACAGTGCGGTAGTTCACGGCTGTGGCTACCTCTGTGTCGGCAGTCGGCAGGCAGTCCGTCCATCCATAATTGTATTATTATTATAATATATACCACCTAACCGTGGTTTTTTTTCCATTCTTTATACCGTCGTCATAGTGTCATACTAGTTGTTACGAGTATACTACTATCTCTTTATCAACCAGTGTACAGTGCGGTAGTTCACGGCTGTGGCTACCTCTGTGTCGGCAGTCGGCAGGCAGTCCGTCCATCCATAATTGTATTATTATTATAATATATACCACCTAACCGTGGTTTTTTTCCATTCTTTATACCGTCGTCATAGTGTCATACTAGTTGTTACGAGTATACTACTATCTCTTTATCAACCAGTGTACAGTGCGGTAGTTCACGGCTGTGGCTACCTCTGTGTCGGCAGTCGGCAGGCAGTCCGTCCATCCATAATTGTATTATTATTATAATATATACCACCTAACCGTGGTTTTTTTATACCACCTAACCGTGGCAGTCCGTCCATAATTGTATACTAGTATCCAATCCATCCATCTCCATTGTTTACCTGAGGTGCCTTTTAGTTCTGCCTATAAAATATGGAGAACAAAAAAGTTGAGGTTCCAAAATTAGGGAAAGATCAAGATCCACTTCCACCTCGTGCTGAAGCTGCTGCCACTAGTCATGGCCGAGACGATGAAATGCCAGCAACGTCGTCTGCCAAGGCCGATGCCCAATGTCATAGTACAGAGCATGTCAAATCCAAAACACCAAATATCAGAAAAAAAAGGACTCCAAAACCTAAAATAAAATTGTCGGAGGAGAAGCGTAAACTTGCCAATATGCCATTTACCACACGGAGTGGCAAGGAACGGCTGAGGCCCTGGCCTATGTTCATGGCTAGTGGTTCAGCTTCACATGAGGATGGAAGCACTCAGCCTCTCGCTAGAAAACTGAAAAGACTCAAGCTGGCAAAAGCACCGCAAAGAACTGTGCGTTCTTTGAAATCCCAAATCCACAAGGAGAGTCCAATTGTGTCGTTTGCGATGCCTGACCTTCCCAACACTGGACGTGAAGAGCATGCGCCTTCCACTATTTGCATGCCCCCTGCAAGTGCTGGAAGGAGCACCCGCAGTCCAGTTCCTGATAGTCAGATTGAAGATGTCAGTGTTGAAGTACACCAGGATGAGGAGGATATGGGTGTTGCTGGCGCTGGGGAGGAAATTGACCAGGAGGATTCTGATGGTGAGGTGGTTTGTTTAAGTCAGGCACCCGGGGAGACACCTGTTGTCCGTGGGAGGAATATGGCCGTTGACATGCCAGGTGAAAATACCAAAAAAATCAGCTCTTCGGTGTGGAGGTATTTCACCAGAAATGCGGACAACAGGTGTCAAGCCGTGTGTTCCCTTTGTCAAGCTGTAATAAGTAGGGGTAAGGACGTTAACCACCTCGGAACATCCTCCCTTATACGTCACCTGCAGCGCATTCATAATAAGTCAGTGACAAGTTCAAAAACTTTGGGTGACAGCGGAAGCAGTCCACTGACCAGTAAATCCCTTCCTCTTGTAACCAAGCTCACGCAAACCACCCCACCAACTCCCTCAGTGTCAATTTCCTCCTTCCCCAGGAATGCCAATAGTCCTGCAGGCCATGTCACTGGCAAGTCTGACGAGTCCTTTCCTGCCTGGGATTCCTCCGATGCATCCTTGCGTGTAACGCCTACTGCTGCTGGCGCTGCTGTTGTTGCCGCTGGGAGTCGATGGTCATCCCAGAGGGGAAGTCGTAAGCCCACTTGTACTACTTCCAGTAAGCAATTGACTGTTCAACAGTCCTTTGCGAGGAAGATGAAATATCACAGCAGTCATCCTACTGCAAAGCGGATAACTGAGTCCTTGACAACTATGTTGGTGTTAGACGTGCGTCCGGTATCCGCCGTTAGTTCACAGGGAACTAGACAATTTATTGAGGCAGTGTGCCCCCGTTACCAAATACCATCTAGGTTCCACTTCTCTAGGCAGGCGATACCGAGAATGTACACGGACGTCAGAAAAAGACTCACCAGTGTCCTAAAAAATGCAGTTGTACCCAATGTCCACTTAACCACGGACATGTGGACAAGTGGAGCAGGGCAGGGTCAGGACTATATGACTGTGACAGCCCACTGGGTAGATGTATGGACTCCCGCCGCAAGAACAGCAGCGGCGGCACCAGTAGCAGCATCTCGCAAACGCCAACTCTTTCCTAGGCAGGCTACGCTTTGTATCACCGCTTTCCAGAATACGCACACAGCTGAAAACCTCTTACGGCAACTGAGGAAGATCATCGCGGAATGGCTTACCCCAATTGGACTCTCCTGTGGATTTGTGGCATCGGACAACGCCAGCAATATTGTGTGTGCATTAAATATGGGCAAATTCCAGCACGTCCCATGTTTTGCACATACCTTGAATTTGGTGGTGCAGAATTTTTTAAAAAACGACAGGGGCGTGCAAGAGATGCTGTCGGTGGCCAGAAAAATTGCGGGACACTTTCGGCGTACAGGCACCACGTACAGAAGACTGGAGCACCACCAAAAACTACTGAACCTGCCCTGCCATCATCTGAAGCAAGAAGTGGTAACGAGGTGGAATTCAACCCTCTATATGCTTCAGAGGTTGGAGGAGCAGCAAAAGGCCATTCAAGCCTATACAATTGAGCACGATATAGGAGATGGAATGCACCTGTCTCAAGTGCAGTGGAGAATGATTTCAACGTTGTGCAAGGTTCTGATGCCCTTTGAACTTGCCACACGTGAAGTCAGTTCAGACACTGCCAGCCTGAGTCAGGTCATTCCCCTCATCAGGCTTTTGCAGAAGAAGCTGGAGGCATTGAAGAAGGAGCTAACACGGAGCGATTCCGCTAGGCATGTGGGACTTGTGGATGCAGCCCTTAATTCGCTTAACAAGGATTCACGGGTGGTCAATCTGTTGAAATCAGAGCACTACATTTTGGCCACCGTGCTCGATCCTAGATTTAAAGCCTACCTTGGATCTCTCTTTCCGGCAGACACAGGTCTGCTGGGGTTGAAAGACCTGCTGGTGACAAAATTGTCAAGTCAAGCGGAACGCGACCTGTCAACATCTCCTCCTTCACATTCTCCCGCAACTGGGGGTGCGAGGAAAAGGCTCAGAATTCCGAGCCCACCCGCTGGCGGTGATGCAGGGCAGTCTGGAGCGACTGCTGATGCTGACATCTGGTCCGGACTGAAGGACCTGACAACGATTACGGACATGTCGTCTACTGTCACTGCATATGATTCTCTCAACATTGATAGAATGGTGGAGGATTATATGAGTGACCGCATCCAAGTAGGCACGTCACACAGTCCGTACTTATACTGGCAGGAAAAAGAGGCAATTTGGAGGCCCTTGCACAAACTGGCTTTATTCTACCTAAGTTGCCCTCCCACAAGTGTGTACTCCGAAAGAGTGTTTAGTGCCGCCGCTCACCTTGTCAGCAATCGGCGTACGAGGTTACATCCAGAAAATGTGGAGAAGATGATGTTCATTAAAATGAATTATAATCAATTCCTCCGCGGAGACATTGACCAGCAGCAATTGCCTCCACAAAGTACACAGGGAGCTGAGATGGTGGATTCCAGTGGGGACGAATTGATAATCTGTGAGGAGGGGGATGTACACGGTGATATATCGGAGGGTGAAGATGAGGTGGACATCTTGCCTCTGTAGAGCCAGTTTGTGCAAGGAGAGATTAATTGCTTCTTTTTTGGGGGGGGTCCAAACCAACCCGTCATATCAGTCACAGTCGTGTGGCAGACCCTGTCACTGAAATGATGGGTTGGTTAAAGTGTGCATGTCCTGTTTTGTTTATACAACATAAGGGTGGGTGGGAGGGCCCAAGGATAATTCCATCTTGCACCTCTTTTTTCTTTTCTTTTTCTTTGCATCATGTGCTGATTGGGGAGGGTTTTTTGGAAGGGACATCCTGCGTGACACTGCAGTGCCACTCCTAGATGGGCCCGGTGTTTGTGTCGGCCACTAGGGTCGCTAATCTTACTCACACAGTCAGCTACCTCATTGCGCCTCTTTTTTTCTTTGCGTCATGTGCTGTTTGGGGAGGGTTTTTTGGAAGGGACATCCTGCGTGACACTGCAGTGCCACTCCTAGATGGGCCCGGTGTTTGTGTCGGCCACTAGGGTCGCTAATCTTACTCACACAGTCAGCTACCTCATTGCGCCTCTTTTTTTCTTTGCGTCATGTGCTGTTTGGGGAGGGTTTTTTGGAAGGGACATCCTGCGTGACACTGCAGTGCCACTCCTAGATGTGCCCGGTGTTTGTGTCGGCCACTAGGGTCGCTAATCTTACTCACACAGTCAGCTACCTCATTGCGCCTCTTTTTTTCTTTGCGTCATGTGCTGTTTGGGGAGGGTTTTTTGGAAGGGCCATCCTGCGTGACACTGCAGTGCCACTCCTAGATGGGCCCGGTGTTTGTGTCGGCCACTAGGGTCGCTTATCTTACTCACACAGCGACCTCGGTGCAAATTTTAGGACTAAAAATAATATTGTGAGGTGTGATGTGTTCAGAATAGGCTGAAAATGAGTGTAAATTATGTTTTTTGAGGTTAATAATACTTTGGGATCAAAATTACCCCCAAATTCTATGATTTAAGCTGTTTTTTAGGGTTTTTTGAAAAAAACACCCGAATCCAAAACACACCCGAATCCGACAAAAAAAATTCGGTGAGGTTTTGCCAAAACGCGGTCGAACCCAAAACACGGCCGCGGAACCGAACCCAAAACCAAAACACAAAACCCGAAAAATTTCCGGCGCTCATCTCTAATATAAACATACACATACATACATACATACATACATACATATATATGTACATACACATATATACACATACTGTACATACACATATACACACACATACTGTATATATATATATATATATATATATATGTGTATATATGCTTACACTTTATGTACATATATATTTTCTTTATACATATATATATATATACATGTACATACAGTATATACATATACACACACATGTATATACAGTATTTAAATGTATATATGACCCAGAACCACCACTTTTAAAAATTTTCAGCTGCTAGCAAAAGACTCACTCAGCCAAGGAATACGAGAGCTTTAACTTCTTCTATCCTCCTCCGAGCACAACCGTCTGCACATGATGCGGCTATGTGCACGCCACGGATCCTGCTGCCTCCTTCTTCCCTGCAGCCTGTGCTCCAGCCAGTCACGGAGTTGCAGGCTGCAGCTGCACATACTATTGGACCTAGGACCCGGGAGCTCGGCAGCCCCACATAGCCCTGCGGCGCCGGCGGCCGTGACGCACTGAAGGCCACCAGCGGAGTCGGAGGGAGCTTTGCGCTGTGGATCGGATCAATAACAGAGATCCAATTGGTGGCTAGTGGCGGGGGGCCCCCTCAGACTGCGGGGCCTGGGGGTACTTACCCCCAGAGCCCTCCCCTTAATCCGGCTCTGAGTGGGGGGAGTTTTCATTCCTCCACTTTGGCACATGAGATGTTAATACATCTTGGTGATGCAGCTTCCTGTTTCGCCTATGTAAAGAAAAAAGAAGCGTTATACCCGCATGATGCTAGGCCGCCGCCCTCTGGGAGTGTATGTTCGCTTAGCAGAATTGCGAACGAAAAATTAGCAGAATTGCGAATAAATAATTCTTAGCAGTTTCTGAGTAGCTCCGGACCTACTCACGATTAGCGATCAGTTCAGTCAGTTTCATTCCTGGTTTGACGTCACAAACACGCCCTGCGTTCGGCCAGCCACTCCCCTGTTTCTCCAGACACTCCCGCGTTTTTCCCTGACATGCCTGCGTTTTTCCGCAAACACCATGAAAACGCTGAGTTTCCGCCCAGAAACACCCACTTCTTGTCAATCACACTCCGATCACTTCAACGATAGAAATTCTTCGTTCTGCCGTGAGTAAATCTACTAAGTTTTGAGCTAAAATACTTAGCGCATGCGCACTGCGTACCATGCACAAGCGCATTTTCGCATTAATCGCTCCGTTGCGAAAATCGGCAACGAGTGAACAACTCGGAATGACCCCCAATACGTGTATGAGTATGAAAATATATTTCTGTGGTACCACCTTCACCAACACCACAAGATTTATGGTAAGAACTTACCGTTGTTAATTCTCTTTCTACGAGGTACACTGAGCTCCACAAGGATTCACATCGGGGAGTAGAGTAGGATCTTGATCCGAGGCACCAACAGACTCAAAGCTTTTGACTGTTCCCAAGATGCACAGCGTTGCCTCCTCTATAACCCCGCCCTCATGCACAGGAGCTCAGTTTTGTTAACCAGCCCAATGCAGTAGCAGGTACCAGAGACGACAATCGCTCGTAGCCAATTACACCACACACTCACCACAGGAGAGGGTGTCAGCGGCTATGCCAATACCAACCCAAAGAAGCTAAGTGCGTCAGGGTGGGCGCCTTGTCGAGCCCAGTGTACCACGCAGAAAGAGATTTAACAATGGTAAGTTCTTACCATAAATCTTGTTTTCTGCTGTGGGGTACATTGGGCTCCACAAGGATTCACATTGGGGAAGTCCTAAAGCAGTTCCTTATGGGATGGGACGTACTATAGCGGGCACAAAAACCCGGCATCCAAAGGAAGCATCCTGGGAAGCGGCGGTATCGAAAGGCATAGAACCTAATGAACGTGTTCCCTGAGGACCATGTAGCCGCCTTGCACAATTGTTCAAGGGTCGCACCACGGTGGGCCACCCAAGAAGGTCCAACCGACGAGTAGAATGGGCCTTGATGGTGACAGGAACCGGACGACCAGCCTGTACATAAGCATGTGCAATCACCATTCTAATCCATATGGCCAGAGTCTGCTTGAAAGCAGGCGAGCCACGTTTGTGAAAACCAAACAGTACAAAAAGAGAATCGTATTTCCTAATGGAGGAAGTTCTCTTCACGCAGATACGGAGAGCCCGTACCACATCCAAAGACCGCTCATTGGTAAACAACCCAGGAGAATTAAAGGCCGGAACACAATCTCCTGGTTAAGGTGGAAGGAAGACACCACCATGTGTTCGAAGAACCGCCCGATCACGGTGAAAAATCAAATAGGGAGACTTGCAGGATAAGGCACCCAAGTCTGAGACCCTTCTAGCTGAAGCAATAGCCTACAACACCTTAAGGGAAAGCCACTTAAGGTCAGCAGAGGGAAGAGGCTCAAATGGAGACTCTTGTAAGGCCTCCAAAGAACACAGACAGATCCCAAGGGGACACAGGTGGCACATAAGGAGGCTGAAGCCGCAACACGGCCTGAGTGAATGTATGAACTTCAGGCAGGGTAGCAATCTTTCTCTGAAACCAAACCGACAAGGCAGAGATCTGAACCTTGAGGGAGGCCAGACGCAGGCCTAAGTCCAGGCCTTGTTGTAGAAAGGCCAATAGTTTGGCCGTACTAAACTTGAAAACGCCATGATTGTGACATGCACACCAAGTAAAGTAAGCATTCCAGACCCTATAGTAGATCCGAGCAGAAGCCGGCTTACGGGCCTTCAACATAGTTTGAACGACCGCCTCAGAAAAACCCTTGGCCCTCAGGACGGAAGCTTCAAGAGCCATGCCGTCAAAGCCAGACGGGCCAAGTCCTGGTAAACACAAGGGACCTGAACGAGGAGGTCTGGTCGTTGTGGAAGTAGAAGAGGACGATCCAACGAGAGGCCCTGTAGATCGGAGAACCAGTGCCATCTGGGCCACGCTGGAGCGACTAGAAGTAGGTTTCCTCCTGCTTGTTTGAACTTCCATTTTACTCTGGGCAGGAGTGACACCGGAGGAAATACATACGGCAGCCGAAAGTTCCACGGGATTGACAGAACGCTGCTTGAGGATCCCTTGTCCTTGCCCCGAAGACTGGAACCTTGTGATTGTGTCGAGACGCCATCAGGTCCACATCTGGGAGGCCCCACTTGTTCACGAGAATTTGAAACACCTCTGGATATAGGCTCCATTCTCCGGGGGTGCACGTCCTGACGACTGAGATAGTCCGCCTCCCAGTTCAGAACGCCCAGAATGAACACAGCTGATATGGCCGGAAGAAGGCGTTCTACCCACTGAAGAATCCTTGATACTTCCCTCATTGCCATGCGGCTTCGAGTGCCGCCCTGATGATTGATGTACGCTACCGTGGTGGCGTTGTCCGATTGTACTTGAACAGGTCGGTTCTGTATGAGATGCTGGGCCATTGTCAACACATTGAACACTGCCCGCAGTTCCAGAATGTTTATCGGGAGTAGTGACTCCTCCTTGATCCACCGACCCTGGAGAGAGTGTTGTTCCAACACCGCCCCCCAACCTCTCAGACTGGCATCCGTCGTCAGCGGGATTCAGTTGGATATCCAGAAGGGACGGCCCGGCTCAATCGCTGGTCCTGAAGCCACCAGCTCAGTGACAGGTGGACCTCCGGAGATAGGGAGATCATGTGAGATCTGATCCGGTGAGGCAGGTCATCCCACTTGGACAGAATCAACTTCTGCAGAGGGTGAGAATAAAATTGAGCATACTCCACCATGTCGAAAGCCGACACCATGAGACCTAGCACTTGCATCGCCGAATGAATCGACACTTGCGGACAGGATAGGAAGCATCGGATCTTGTCCTGAAGTTTCAGGACTTTCTCCTGAGATAAGAACAACTGTTGGTTGTGAGTGTTCAGTAACGCTCCCAGGTGTACCATACTCCGGGCAGAAATCAGGGAGGATTTCTTCCAGTTGATCAGCCACCCGTGTGCTTTCATGCACTGGACCGTCAGATCGAGATGACACAGGAGAAGTTCTGGGGAATTTGCCAGGGTCAACAAATCGTCTAGGTATGGTAGTATCCTGACCCCTTGACGGTGAAGTGAAGCTGTCATGACCGCCATTACTTTGGTGAAAACTCGGGAAGCCGTTGTCAAACCATAGGGTAACGCCCGAAATTGGTAATGAAGGTTGCCCACCGCGAACCTCAGGTACTGCTGATGAGACACTGCAATAGGAATATGCAGGTAGGCATCCTGTATGTCCTGCGAGACCATACAGTCCCCAGGCTCCAAAGCCAGAACAATAGAGCGCAGAGTTTCCATACGAAACTTGGAGACCCGCACATGCTTGTTCAATGACTTCAGATTGAGAAATGGCGGCGAGGACCCGTTTGGCTTCGGGACTAGAAACAGTGGTGAATGGAACCCCTTGCCTCTCTGAGCCAGAGGCACTTGTACCACCACTCCTGTGGTCAGGAGGGAATGTACCACCGAGTGCAACGAGTTTGCTTTTGCCGGATCCAGAGGCACATCTGTCAGGCAATCCATGAGGGGGGCGATTCTTGAAGGGTATGGCGTAACCTCGAGTGACGACTTTCCTCACCCAGGTATCTGAAGTGGTCTGCAACCATTCCTGGGCAAAACCTAGAAGTCGGCCCCCCATCCTGGGATCCCCCAGAGGGAGGCCCGTCCCGTCATGCGGCAGGCTTGTCAGTTTTGAAAGCTGGCTGATGGGCGGCCCAGGCACACTTCGGTCTGGGCTGGCAGGTCTGGAAGCAGGAGTCTGCTTTGGGTACGCCTGACCTTTTGCTTTTCCTGGAGGACAAAAAGGCAGAGAGAAAGTACTTTTAGCGTTCTGTGTGGAAGGAGCTGTACTAGGTAGGCAAGCTGTTTTAGCCGTAGCCAGATCAGCCACAATCTTATTGAGGTCTTCTCCAAAGAGAATGTCTCCCTTGAAAGGAAGCACCTCCAGGGTTCTCTTGGAATCCATAGCCACCGACCAGGATCTCAACCAAAGGATACGTCTGGCCAAGACGGACGAAGTAGCAGCCTTGGCCGCGAGCACCCTGGCATCGGAGGCCGCCGCCTTAAGGTACAGAGAAGCCGTATTAATATACGAGAGAAACTGTCGAGCATGCTCAGATGCATTAGAAGGCAGCTCCGCCTCAAGCTCCTGAGCCCACGCCTCAACAGCTTAGCAGCCCAAGTTGCTGCAATAGTTGGCCTATGCACAGCCCCCGTTAGGGTGTAAATCGCTTTCAAACAACCCTCCACACATCTATCTGTCGTTTCCTTCAGAGAGGTGACAGTAGTTACTGGCAGAGCAGAGGAAACTACCATACGTGCCACATGAGAATCTACAGGCGGAGGAGTTTCCCAATTTTTACAAACCTTCACAGCGAGAGGATAGCGAGCCAACAGTCTCTTATTCGGTGTGAATTTTGTCACCGGATTTTCCCAGGATTCCTGACATATGTCAACCAGGTGTTCAGAATGAGGTAAAACTTGTTTAACCACCTTCTTGCGTTTAAACCTATCCGGTTTCTTAGAGACAGCCTCAGGCTCAGGATCATCAGACACCTGAAGAATGAGCCTAATCGCCTCAATCAAATCTGGGACATCCATCAATGACTTCCCTTCCCCATCATCAGAGGACGTGTCTGGTATAGCAGCTGATTGGGAGGAGGTTATGGCCCGTTTAGCAGACGACTTAAGGGCCCTACACATTGGCCTATCCACCGCCGAGCTGCCCGACGGCGGATACGGCTGACGGGCAACCCGGCGGCGGGGGAGGCAGTGACGGGGGGAGTGAAGATACTTCACCCCCCCCCCCCCCCACACGGCTCCATAGAACTGCAGGCAAACATGGACGAGATCGTCCATATTGGCCTGCATGCACAGCCGACGGGACACCAGCCATGAACGAGCGCGGGGCCGCGCATCGTTCATCACTGGTGCCTCCACACTGCACGATATGAATGTTATCTTGTTCATTAATGAACGAGATCGTTCATATTGTGCAGTGATGTCGGCCAGTGTGTAGGGCCTATTAGTCTTAGGCAGGCGAGAGTGACCACTTAGATTTAGACATAGACCGGTTCAAATGCTGTAACTGAGTGGAAAGTTGATCCGCCCATGGCAGATTAACTGCAGGGACCATAAACTGCTGCAGTGGCACAGGTGGTCCCACAGGGGGCATCAATTTAGTTACAAGCGCGTTTAACAACGTAGAAAACGTAGCCCAAAGTGGGTCCTGTGATGCCCCAGGTGCTACCGACCCACTGGGGGTAAGGAACTCCCTGAACCTGAACTCTCAGATGCCATATTATCCTCTGTCACGTCCGCGGCCTCACTACCACGCAGTGTGGGAGAGGCCCCAGTGTCGTTGCCACGTGTAGCAGACATAACTATATGCACAATGGTGGTCATTCCGAGTTGTTCGCTCGCTAGCTGCTTTTAGCAGCCGTGCAAATGCTAAGCCGCAGCCCTCTGGGAGTGTATTTTAGCTTAGCAGAAGTGCGAACGAAAGGATCGCAGAACGGCTACAAAATAATTTTGTGCAGTTTCAGAGTAGCTCCAGACCTACTCAGCGCTTGCGATCAGACTATTCAGTTCCTGTTCTGACGTCACGAACACGCCCTGCGTTCGGCCAGCCACGCCTGCGTTTTTATCTGACATGCCTGCGTTTTTCCGCTCACTCCCTGAAAACGGTCAGTTGACACCCAGAAACGCCCACTTCCTGTCAATCACTCTGCGGCCAGCAGTGCGACTGAAAAGCTTCGCTAGACCTTGTGTGAAATGACATCGTTCATTGTAATAGTACGACACGCATGCGCATTGCCGTTTTTTTGCCTGATCGCTGCGCTGCGACCGAAATCTGCTAGCGCACAACTCAGATTGACCCCCAATATTGGGCAACCCGGTACAAAGTGTAACAGCACTATGCCTAGCAAGAACCCTCGGTGAAATGTGCCTATGATAGCATAGACCGGGAGTTCAAGAGATATAAACTATAAGGTGACTATATATCACAAGTAAAAAATACACTGCAAGTATAACTTGTGATATATTAGACAGAAGTAAACCTGATACACTTGGCCCCCTCAGGTATAGCAACATAGGAACAGCCCACTGAGTGAAATACCCCGCAATAAGGTAACCACGCAGCAGCTACATGCACACACATATATAGTCACAAGCGTACCATGCAGAAATGATGTACCATAAAACTGCACTGGACTAGTAATACAAAGTAATACTCAGGATAGCTATACATACCTCCCAACTGTCCCGATTTTCGCGGGACAGTCCCAATTTTTGGGGACTGTTCCGCTGTCCCACCCGTGGGCCGCTGTGTCCCGCGGTGGGGGGGGGGGGGGCAGTTGGGAGACTCATGCGCTCGCTGCCCTGCTTAGCAGAGCAGCGATAAATAGACGCTTGGCTGCAGTGGATCGCGGTAAAGTGCGGGCACAGAAGCCTCTTACCTCCCCCGTATCTGCGGCCCCATGATCCGGGAGGACGTGGCATGTGTGTGTGACTGACCGTGAAGAAACCGGAGCCTCCGCTGCAGTGACTTGGCAACCAGGGCACGGGAGTATACAGCGCCGCTGGGGGTGACGGAGCTGCAGCCAGAGAAGTCTGTGAGACTTAGCCTTCTGCAGCCCTTGTAGTTCTGTATAAGAATCTTCTTTTTTTTTTTCAAAATAAAGCTATCAAGATTCAATAGGCTGCCTGAGGCTGCCCCCCTGTTAAGTGCCTGCTTACTGCATGGCACCAACTTACAAACTGAGCTCCTGTGCATGAGGGCGGGGTTTTACGATGTGAATCCTTGTGGAGCCCAGTGTATCCCGCAGCAGAAAATCCTATTTTGTCTTACGTCCTAGAGGATACTGGGGTCCACATTAGTGCCATGGGGATGTACCAAAGCTCCCAAACCGGGTGGGAGAGTGCTGAGGTTCCTGCAGAACTGATTGACCAAACTGAAGGTCCTCAGAGGCCAAAGTATCGAACTTGTAGAACTTAGCAAACGTGTTCGAGCCTGACCAAGTAGCTGCTCGGCAGAGCTGTAAAGCCGAGACACCCCGGGCAGCCACCCAGTAAGAACCCACCGACCTAGTAGAGTGGGCTTGTACATTAGGAACCGGCAATCCTGCCGTAGAATAAGCATGCTGGATAGTAAGCCTGATCCAGCGAGCAATAGACTGCTTTGAAACAGGACACCCAATTTTCTTGGGATCAAAGAGAACAAACCACGAGTCAGATTTTTTGTGACGAGCTGTCTGCTTCACATAGAGCTTTAAAGCCTTCACAGCATCCAAGGACTTTGAGGTAGCAGAGGTGTCAGTAAGCACCGGAACCACAATAGGTTGGTTGATATGAAACGCAGACACCACCTTAGGAAGAAATTGCTGATGAGTTCTGAGTTCACCTCTATCCTCATGAAAAATCAAATAGGGGCTCTTGTGAGACAGCGCCCCCAGCTCTGACACATGCCTTGCTGAAGTCAAGGCCAACAGTGTGACGGTCTTCCATGTAAGAAACTTTATGTCCACCTCCTGTAAAGGTTCAAACCATTCCGACTGTAGGAACTGCAACACCACGTTGAGATCCCAAGGTTCCGTAGGAAGCACTAAGGGCGGTTGAATGTGCAGAACACCCTTCAAAAATGTCTGAACCACAGGGAGGGAAGCCAATTGTTTCAGGAATGAAATGGATAAAGCCGAAATGTGGACTTTTAAGGAGCCCAAACGTAGACCCACATCCACACCTGACTGCAAAAAAAGGAGAAAACGTCCCAGTTGAAATTCCACTGCAGGGAATTTCCTGTTTTCACACTAAGAGACATATTTTTTCCAAATACGGTGGTAATGTTTAGACGTTACCCCTTTTCTGTCTTGGATCAAGGTTGGAATAACCCTGTCTGGAATCTCTTTCCGAGCTAGAATTTGACGCTCAACCGCCATGCTGTCAAACTTAGCCGTGGTAAGTCTTGACAGACGAACAGCCCCTGTTGTAGAAGATCCTCGGTCCTCGTGAAGAGGCAGAGGCCACGGGTCCTCTAGGAGCATCTCCAGAAGATCCGCATACCAGGCCCTTCTTGGCCAGTCCGGAGCAATGAGAATTGCGCGAACCTTTTCCCTTTTTATTCTTTTAAGAATTCTTGGGATCAATGGAAGAGGTGGAAACACGTACACCATCTGGTAGACCCATGGAGTCACCAGAGCGTCCACTGCCACTGCTAACAGGTCCCTCGACCTGGAACAATACCGCATCACGTCGATTTGTGGAATTCCCCACCGACGTGTCAAGGACTCGATCACCTGCGGGTGAAGGCCCCACTCTCCTGGGTGGAGATCGTGTCTGCTGAGGAAGTCTGCTTCCCAGTTATCTACTCCTGGAATGAAGATTGCAGACAGCGCCACTGCGTGCCTTTCTGCCCAGAGGAGAATCTTTGTTACCTCTGACATTGCTGCTCTGCTCTTCGTTCCGCCCTGTCGGTTTATATACGTTACTGCCGTCACATTGTCTGACTGAACTTGAATGGCGTGATCTTGAATAAGATGTGACACCTGTAGAAGGGCGTTGTATATGGCCCTTCGCTCCAGAATGTTGATCGGAAGAATGGTTTCCTGACATGACCATTTTCCTTGGAACTGTTTCCCCTGGGTGACTGCTCTCCAACCTCTGAGGCTTGCGTCTGTGGTTAGCAGAATCCAATTTTGAATCCCGAACCTTCGACCTTCGGTCAGGTAAGAAGTCTGAAGCTACCACAGAAGAGAAATCCTGGCTGTCGGTAACAGACGTATCCTCTGGCGCATGTGAAGATGCGATCCGGACCATTTGTCCAACAGATCCAGCTGGAAGGGCCTTGCATGAAACCTTTCGTATTGCAGAGCCTCGTAAGAGGCTACCATCTTCCCCAGAAGGCAAATGCATAGATGCATGATATCCGTGTTGGTTTTAGAACATCCTGCACCATCGATTTGAGTACCAATGCCTTTTCCAATGGAAGGAATTCCTCTGTATCCAGTATCATCTCCAGGAACGGAAGCCTCCGTGTTGGTTCCAAGTGAGATTTTGGTAGGATCAGAATCCACCCGTGGTCCTGGAGTAGCTGGGTTGAGAGGGCAATGTTGTCCAACAACCTATCCCTGGATGGTGCTTTTATCAGCAGATCATCCAGGTACGGTATTATGTTCACTTATTGCTTACGGAGTAGAAACATCATCTCTGCCATTACCTTGGTGAACATGCTCAGTGCCGTGGAGAGGCCAAATGGCAGGGCCTGGAACTCATAGTGACAGTCCTGTAGTGTAAACCGTAGATAAGCCTGATAAGGCAGCCAAATCGGAATATGAAGGTACGCATCCTTGATGTCTAGAGACACCAAAAATTATCCCTCCTCCAGACCTGAGATCACCACTCTCAGCAACTCCATCTTGAATTTGAACACCTGTAAATATGGGTTCAGTGACTTGAGGTTTAAAATGGGCCTCACTGAACTGTCCGGTTTCGGTAACACAAACAGGTTGGAATAGAAACCCTTGTTTTGTAGATGAAGAGGAACTGGAACAATGACCTGAGTCTGTACCAGTTTTTGAATTGCTGCTTGTAAGGTCATACTTGCTTCCGGTGAAGCTGGTAAGCCGGATTTGAAGAATCTGTGAGGTGTGATTTCCTGAAACTCCAGTCTGTAGCCCTGGACAATAAGATCTTTTACCCATGGATCCAGGCATGATGTGGTCCATACGTGACTGAAATATCGTAACCGGGCTCCCACCTGCCTGTTGACCAGGCAGTGCTGTCCATCGTCAGGCTGAAGGCTTTGCGGAAGCAGAACCTGAGGTCTGATCCTGTGAGACTGCATTTGCAGGCTTTCTGGGCTTACCTCTATTGCCTTTGAAGGCAGTAGAAGAACCCTTGGCCTTACCTTTAAATTTCGCTGTCCGAAAGGACTGCAAAGTAGGTGCAGAATAAGATTTTCTAGCCGGGGTGCTGCGGAAGGAAGGTATGTAGACTTACCTGCTGTATCCACGTATCCAGTTCATCTCCAAAAAGGGCTTCACCTGTGAAAGGAAGGCTTTCCACACCTTTTCTGGAATCCGCATGCGCAGTCAACTGGCGTAGCCACAAGCCCCTGCGTGCTGACACTGCCATGGCAGTGGTGCGTGCGTTGAGCAATCCAATCTCCTTTATGGCCTCCACCATAAAGTTAGCAGAATCCTGTATATGCTGTAGGAGTAAAATAATCTCCCCCCTGGATAAGGAATCTAATCCGTCAATTAGATTACCAGACCATTTTGCAATGGTCCTATAGTGGGTCTTTGGGCCACCCCTGCCGCTGTGTACAGAGACTTGAGAGTGGTCTCAATCTTGCAGTCTGCAGCATCCTTCAAGGAAGCTGCCCCAGGAACAGGTAAAACTATCTTACGTGACAGCCCGGAAACTGAAGCGTCCACTATCGGTGGGTTTTCCCATTATTTCCTGTCATCCTGAGGGAACGGAAAGGATGCAATTAACCTTTTTGAAATCTGAAACTTCCTGTCAGGATTAACCCAAAGTGGTTCAAACTTCAAAGAGGGAATTTAATTCCTTTGAAGCAGGAAAAGTAGCAGAGGATTTCTTTTTCACATTAAAAAATTATTCCTCCTCATCCTGACACCTTGTCAGGAATGTGTAAGACCTCTCAAATAGCTTCAATCAGGGCCTGTATTCCCTGTGCTAAAGCTGCACCCCCCCCCCCTCCCCATCAAGTCCACCTCCCCCTCCTCTGGGTCTGATACATCATCATCGGTATCAGCCTGCATGGTTTGGGCCAGAGTACGCTTCTGTGGACAAATAGCAGGGGTCTGAGATGGCTGGATGACCACTGAATCTCTATTCATCAGGTCATCTACAGATGCCTTAAATATTGCGTCTCCTTTTCATTTTGGGACAATTTGTTTGAAATATTTGAAATCATCCCCTTTATTGAATCTAACCATATAGGTTCAGATCCACTAGCCTGAAAATTGAAAATGTGTACTATCCTGAGTACACTGTAAGGATACCCCCGATTGAGAAAAGCACTCTGCTGTGCATGATACACACTCCTTTACATAATAATTTAAAAGAACACACACACACACACACACACACACACACACACACACACACACACACACACTAACAGGTTGATAGCACAGTTAACCCACACAGAGCCCTTCTAGGGAGACACAGAGTATTGGAGCCAGCCACACAGCGCCCCTATAGCTAAAGTATATACTTAGCTGGGTCGCAAACTGAGTACCCTTAATAGGGTTAAGTACACCAGATTAATGCTCCCCCGTCCCCCCTTTACTTTGACCCCCTGGTACCGCTGATGTGCTCTGGAGTCCGTGTGGAGGAGCTGCGCTTTCCTGTCAGGCTGCCTGTTGTAAGCTGCAGAAGAGAAAATGGCGCTAGTGAGCTGCTGGATCCGCTCATAGTGAAGGCCCCGCCCCCTTAATGGCGCATGGCCTTCCCACTTTTTATACTGGCTGAGGTGACAGAATAAGGGTTACAGTGGGTTAAAACCCCTGTAACATGTGCCAGTAGTGGGTAATAACATTGGTTCCAGCTGCCCCTCACAGCGGTCACACAGTGCCCCTGAAGCCTGGAGCGCAGCGTGCATGCAGCGCTGTGCTCCTACCCTGATGCTGCCATTACCGCCGGCGACCTACTAACCGTGACCCTGGCGACCTACTCACCACTCTTCAGTCTTCTGGCTCTGTTAGGGGTGGCGACGTGCTGCGGGTCTGTAAGCTCGTCGTGGTGGGGCTTGCGAATAGGACCCCCAGGAGCTCAGTGTCCTATCAACGGGGAACGGGACCATTAACCGTAGAGAGGTTGGCCGTTCCCCCCCTAAGTCCCACAAAGCAGGCAGTCTGGTGCCAGCCAGACCTGCCTGAAAATAATAAAATAGAAAATAAATGCAGAAAACTCTTCAGGAGCATCCCAAGCGTGACCGGCTCCTCCGGGCACATTTTCTAAACTAAGTCAGGTAGGAGGGGCATAGAGGGAGGAGCCAGTGCACACTATTGATTTCTTAAAGTTCCCAAGGCTCCTAGTGGATCCGTCTATAACCCATGGTACTAATGTGGATCCCAGTATCCGTAAGAGAAAATATAATACTGTGTTACCACCTTCACCCACCACAGTGTCGCACAATACGTGTATGAGTATGAAAATATATTTCTGTGGTACCACCTTCACCAACAGCGTCACACAATACGTGTATGAGTATGAAAATATATTACTGTGGTACCACCTTCACTCATAGCGTCACACAATGGCCCTCATTCCGAGTTGATCGCTCGCTAGCTGCTTTTAGCAGCAGTGCAAATGCTGGGCCGCCGCCCTCTGGGAGTGTATCTAAGCTTAGCAGAAGTGCGAACGAAAGGTTAGCAGAACTGCTCGTAAAAATTCTCATGCAGTTTCTGAGCAGCTCAAAACCTACTCCTACCTTGCGATCACTTCACTCAGTTTAGTTCCTGCTTTGACGTCACAAACACGCCCTGAGTTCGGCCAGCCACTCCCCCGTTTCTCCAGGCATGCCTGCGTTTTTACCTGTCACGCCTGCATTTTTTAGCACACTCCCTGAAAACGGGCAGTTACCACCCAGAAACACCAACTTCCTGTCAATCATTCACCGATCAACACAGCGACAGAAAAGCGTTGCTCGCCCTTGTGTAAAACTGCATAGTTTTGTGTGAAAAAACATCGCGCGTGCATACTGCGGCCCATACGCATGCGCAGAAATGCCGCTTTTTCACCTAATCGCCGTGCTGCGACCGAAAGCAGCTAGCGATCAACTTGGAATGAGGGCCAATGTGTATGAGTCTGAAATGGTAGTCGTACACTGTGGTTGACCTTCACCAACAGCGCCGCACAATACGTGTATGAGTATGAAAATATATTACTGTGGTACCACCTTCACCCACAATGTCGCACAATACGTGTATGAATATGAAAATATATTACTATATATTACATGTTGGGTGACGCTGTGGGTGAAGGTGGTACACCTTCACCCACAGCGTCACACAACATGTGTATGAGTCTGAAATGGTAGTCGAACACTGTGGTTGACTTCCACCAACAGCGTCGCACAATACAACTATGAGTACGAAATAATAATATACTGTGTGCGGTCTGACTGGCAGTGTTACAGTACTTAAAACTACTTACGTAAAAATTGTACAGTACACTGGGGTACAGCACAAACAAAAATATATATTTTTTTTATAATTATATTTTTATATTTTTTGTTTTTAGCGTTTATTATTTTAATTTTACACTGGAGCCGAGCCCCTGGATGGACAGACACAGCACCCCTGGACTGATACAGCAGAGCTGAAAGAGCACCTCTGGACTGATACAGCAGAGCAGAAAGAGCACCCCTGAACTGATACAGCAGTGCTGAAAGGGCACTCCGGACTGATACAGTAGTGCTGAAAAAACACCCCGGACTGATACAGCAGAGCAGAAAGAGCACCCCTGCACTGATACAGCAGAGCTCACAAAGCACCCCTGGACTGATACAGCAGAGCTGAAAGAGCACCCCTGGACTGATACAGCAGAGCTGAAAGAGCACCCCTGGACTGATACAGCAGTGCTGAAAGGACACCCCGGACTGATACAGTAGAGCTGAAAAAACACCCCTGCACTGATACAGCAGAGCTCACAAAGCACCCGTAGACTGATACAGCAGAGCTGAAAGAGCAGCCCTGGACTGATACAGCAGAGCTGAAAGAGCACCCCTGGACTGATACAGCAGTGCTGAAAGGACACCCCGGACTGATACAGTAGAGCTGAAAAAACACCCCTACACTGATACAGCAGAGCTCACAAAGCACCCGTAGACTGATACAGCAGAGCTGAAAGAGCAGCCCTGGACTGATACAGCAGAGCTGAAAGAGCAGCCCTGGACTGATACAGCAGAGCTGAAAGAGCAGCCCTGGACTGATATACCCCACAGTACTGACGGACACCTCCGTCCAGTACACTCTCTACAGCTGGAGTGAAGATGGCGCCGATCACGGGGACCTTTATAGAATTCAAAACCCGCGAGAATCCGACAGCGGGAAGATGATATTCGGACTCTATTCTGAGATTCAAGTCTGGTGGGAAAACCTGAGCTGGACTCGGATCCCGGCTCGGAACTCAATGTTCGGGTGTGTCTGGTTCTCGGAGAACCGGACCTGCTCATCTCTAGTTTAAAGGAATAGTATGGTAAGCCTATATCCGTGTGCTTATATACAAGGACTGGATAAGTAATTTCTTATTTGCCTTTGCAAGTTGCAAAAAAAAAAAAAAAAAAAAAAGCCAAACAATGGATCACAAATAAACAGAAAAAGAGGGACTGGATTCATATGGGCAAAGTAGTTCAATATGTACGTGTTTTAGATATAACTATTGTACTATTGTATGAGCTTATCGTAATAACACACTGATCTCTCAGATAAGAAAATCTTCCGAGAAATGTAGAATGGTAGGTGTCACTTAGGACCATTTGGAAGCCTGGACTGGAATCAGGAGGACAAATGGAAAAAGGCAGCATGTAAAAAGAGGCGGTGGAGATAGGAATGTGAGGGAAGAATTAAGGAGAATGGGAAATGGTTGCTGGCATGTAAAAACGACTAAAGTGCAGGTTACCATAAGTGGGGATGTTGCCCATAGCAACCAAATTCTATTTATCATTTATCTTGCACCATCTAGAAGATAATAGCTAGAATTTGATTGATTGCAATGGGCAACATCTCCACCTCTGTAAACCCGCACTTTAGTAAATATACCCCTAAGAGAGGAAAGAGAGAATGGTTATGAAGTTATTGAAGAGAACCTTGTAGAAAGGGTTCTATAATAAAATAATCCAAATTGGTATAGAAATAAAATTGATTGGTTTAAATCACATGCTGATTGTTGTGTAGTGTATATAGGACTCTTTTTTTCCACCAAAAGGGTTAACCAGTATTTGGCAGGGATAAACCATTAGCCCTAATAATTATTACGCACTCAGGTGAATGGTAATTTCTCTCACACTGTTTCCTGGCCGCTAACGAGCTTCTGACTCGTTAAAAGGCCTGCAATTAGTGAGTCAGCAGGGTGGACAAAATGGCTGAATTGTCATTAACCCCTTAATGTCCAAGGCACATGACTAATAATAAAGGAAATGCCTTTTCATTGTGCAGTGAGTCTCTTTATTAATGCTTGTGTAGAATAGATACTATTTCCCATCTCAAACACGGGTCCACCACTTGGTGAATCTGCTGCTTCTTAAAAGTTATGACAAGAAGGCAGTGAACAAAGAGTTAAGTGTTACAGATATTACTGTTTCCATGAAGTGTGATAGTTAAAAATATAATAGATTACATGTATGAAGAGCAATTATACTAAATGTTTCCAAGATTGAGTTAAACTGTTCAGGTGGGCAGAATGGAGTAGGGTGTAGAGAGGTAAGGATGAGGGATTGGTGAGTGGTGGTGGGTGGTGGAACATGCCAATTGGACATAAAATTATCAAGCCATAATTTTATTGTGGAAATAGGAACAGATTGGAAAGCACAGTCTCCGTCTGGCTCCGGAAAATCCTTTAGTTTTGGCAACTAAAAACTCCATATAGCTATTTTTTCATTGCCAAAAAAATATTTTCACTATTTTTATATGAGGACAAAACTCTATTCCATTCCAAAAATATATTTAACCCTATTATTGAGTATTAAAAAAATGTTAATGCAACATCTCTCGCTCTCTCTATTAATGTATTTAAATGAATCTGTGAACTGTGAGTGATTTATATGGATCCTCGTTGCAACCACTTCCAGACAGAATCATGGATAAGTAATTGTAAATTATATACAACACACTGCTCAGCCAAATCTAAAGGAAACTGTTGATTAATATACAATATCTATGTGATGAGCAAATCACTATCCGATGACACAGTGCAGAATTAATTTTTTAGGAATTCTGAATTAAGGGACTAATTCAGACCTGATCGCAAAAGCAGAGAGACTTAGATTTGGGTGGGGTGTGTTCAAACCGAAATCTAAATTGCAGTGTAAAAATAAAGCACAGATCACGGCGAATCCTAAATTAAGAAGAAAGTCTGGATGCCAGTGGTGGATCTAGTGAGAGGTGGGCCCCCGGTGCAACAATATGCTCGCCCCCCGGCCGCAACCTTGAACCCCAAATTCAAATGCATTGAACATGAATAATACTTATACCCTTTGTGGAGTGAGTGCTGTGCAGTGGCGGAACTGTGGGAGGCAGTGGAGTCGGCTGCCGCCGGGCTCCTGAGCTCAAAGGGGCACCTGTCCTCCATTGCCTCCCTCTGCTCGACAATCCATCGCCGCTGCACCGCATCAGGATGGAGGAGCTTTGCCAGTGTCGTGACATGACAGCAGCAGTTGCCTCCTCGTATCCACAGAGACGAGCTGGCAGCTTGCTGCAGCTATGGGGAGCTCCAGCACACAGCTGCTCACAGGCACTTCCAATAGAGCTGGCTGGCTGAAGGACTCTCTTCCTCCATCCTGCTGATAGCCCAAGGTAGGCACTGGCACCACCTGCCTCAAGCTGCTGCACTGTGAATGTGTGGTGTGTGTGTGGTGTATGTGTGTGTATGGGGGGTGATTAATGGGGTATCGTTAATAATTATTGGCAGCACTGACTGTGTTTATGTGTGTTCATGTTTTTAAGGGAGGTGTGTGTGTGTCTGTGTTTTTTAAGGAAAGTTGTGTTTTTAAGTGAAAGACGTGTGTAATTTTGTGTGTGCGTGTGTGTGTGTGTAATTGTGTGTGTGTAATTGAATGAGGCATGGTGTGCATGTGTAATTGTGTGTGTGTAATTGAAAGAGGCATGTGTGTGTCTGTTTAAGTGAAAGAGGCATGTCCGTATGTGTGTAATTGGGTGTGTATGTAATTGAAAGAGGCGTGTATGTAATTGAAAGAGGCATATGTGTGTAAGTGAAAGAGGCGTGTGTGTAAGTGAAAGGCATGTGAGTGTGTAAGTGAAAAAGGTGTGTGTGTGTGTGTGTGTGTGTGTAATTGAATGAGGCATGGTGTGTGTGTAATTCTGTGTGTGTGTGTAACTGAAAGAGGCATGTGCGTGTGTGTGTAATTGTGTGTGTGTAATTGAAAAAGGTGTGTGTGTATGTAATTGTGTGTGCGTAATTGAAAGAGGCATATGTGTGTAAGTGAAAGAGGCATGTTAGTGTGGGTTTACGTGAGAGGCATGTGAGTGTGTGTAAGTAAAAGAGACATGCTTATGTGTGTAAGTGAAAGAAGCAGGTGAGTGTGTAAGTGAAAGGCGTGTGTGTAACTGAAAGATGCATGTGTGTGTGTGTAATTGTGTGTGTAATTGAAATAGGCATGTTTGCGTGTGTAATTGTGTGAGTGTGTAATTGAAAGGAGGCATGTGTGTAAGTGAAGGGCATGTGTGTATGTGTGTAAGTGAAAGAGGCATGTGTGTGTCAGTGAAAGAGGCACGTGTGTGTGTAAGTAAAAGAGGCACGTGTGTAAGTGAAAGAGGCATGTGTGTATGGGTTCACGTGAGAGGCATGCGCGTGTGTAAGTGAAAGGCATGCGTGTGTGTAAGTGAAAGAGGTGTGTGTTAGTGAAAGGCATGTGTGTGTAAGTGAAAGAGGTATGTGTGTTTAAGTGAAAGAGGCATGTGTGTGTGTGTAAGTGAAAGAGGTATGTGTATCTACACTACTGTTGTGAAAGGCACCTGAGTATGTTGCTACTGTTCACCCGAGTACCAGATATCTACATATGGCGTATATATATAACCACAGCACTCACCACCCCAGAAGCGGGGTGCAGTGTCTGCACTCACCACTCTGTGATAGTGTAGGACCTGCATGAAGATGGGTACCTTGGCGAGCGGTTTGCAGGCTTCCGTGCATTGGCCAATTCACTAGTTGTGAAAATAAGTGAGCTTGCTTTGGTGAGTGCTGAACTTTCTGTTTGTGTACTAGCGAATTCGAATTTGGCCAGACATCCATTGATTGTTCAGCATTGGTGTAGTGATTGATAACATGTCTGTGTTTGAAATCTGTAACCATGTGGAAGTTTGTTTTTTATGTCTTTCACTATGTTTTCACAGGGGGGTTGTTGTGCTGGGTTGTCATGACGCCGGGCTGTCATCTGGGCGCGTCGGTGGGCGCGCGGCGCACACGTGGTGATGTCAGTGACGTCACTGACCCGGGAGACGGCGCGGCGCCGGCGGCTTCCTGACGGGGGGGAGACGAGGGTATGTAAGTATGTCATGTATATAATATTTGTTATATGATCCTGATGACGGTTTTTTGATAAATCGAAACGTTGATCTACAGATCTATGGAGTAGTCTTCTTGTCTTGTCCGTGGTTACTATTATTATAGTCCTGAGAGTGCCGCCTGTTGCTACAATAAGTTTGTGTAAGACCCATACTGGGTTCTTGTTGGAGGGCACCCGGGCACAGTCTTTTGGGATAGAGCGGAGTGCCGGTGCGAATTGGAGGTGAATATACGGAGGGTGACCAGCGGTGGGACAGCACCCAGCCGCCGCACCATACGTTACACAAGGCACCGCTTTTGTTTGTTTAAACATTTTTTCACTGTCTGGATTCTCCCCGGTTAACAGGAAGGCAGGGTGCATGGTCACTCAATCCTGGCCGGTTTGCTTTTAACTCACCCACCATGCAAGCGAACACTGGCTACAGAAATGTTGTTTTACCCACGGGAGAAACGTGGAGTTATTCTGATGCCGATGCTGACACGATCAGGGTTAAGGATAAGCTGGAATTAACAGGAGGATTGGAAGCACCTGAACAGCTATTTACACAACTACTGAGATTGTCCAAAAAAGAAGTTGATTTTTACCTGCATGGGGTGACCCTGTCGGATTACCACAGAAGTGGACAAATCCCTAGAGGGTTCCGGATACGGAATATCCCCACGATTGGGAAGTACAACGCTGAGTTTTGCAGGAAATGGGCTGCTATTCTCAATAAATGCAGCCTTGACCATATTTTACTCGTTATTGAGGAGTCGACCAGGGAACTGTCTGAGATCCGAAATAAGAAAGCAGCCTTTGAGGCAGTGCACCTTGATACCCTCAAATCAGATGACAAGGAGAATTTGATGGAGAAATTAACAGTTCAGGTCGAGAAATACCGACGGGAGCTGGTAAAGTTTAAGAGGGACAAATTACAGTTGGTACAAAAAGATTATGCTGAATGTAAGGTCTATTCTTGGGCCCAACACCCAGATGGACAAAGACAGTTCAGATCTCGACAACATCGGTTTAGACGCTTTCCTGGAGACACGGAGTCCTCAAGTGGAGGTAATTCCTCCGTTAGCGAGTCGGAGACACAGAAAAGAGGTGCAGCGAATAAACCCCCTTTAGGGGTGAGTACGCGCGCTCAGCGTGACACAAAAGGAGACCGGTTACCCGACGAGGGAGGCAGTGGCAAAGGACGTTCAAAAGCTGCTGCCAAGAAGAAAAACAAATAGTATTCAATTTGTCCAGTCGGACTTTGTCGGATGCTGAATTACGGGTTCTGAATAAAGGACTTTCGTTTGTGCCATCCAGTGGCTTTGATGATTTCCAGTGGAAACTGGATCATTACAAATTTGATCGTAAGCTCCGACTTAAGGAACATTTTTCTAAAATGCCGACACCCATCACGGCTGAGACCAGTTCAGTTATTCGCAGTAAATCTAAATTTGATCCACTTAGTATGAATACTTCACTCAAGTGCTTTAATAGAACACTGGATCAACAGGTTCAGGAGATCACTAAACGGGATGGACATTTTAGACCCAATTTATCCAAAAGTGAGATGGAGGCATTGAAGGTTCTGAGTAAGGACCAGTCCATCATCATCCGCCCTGCCGACAAGGGGGGTGGAATTGTTGTACAAGATTTGGCGCAATACAGAAAGGAAATCTATCGGCAGCTGGGGGATACAGCTGTCTATGCTAAATTGAGTGTTGATCCGACTATGATGTACAACCAAGAATTGGGGAATATTTTGGAATCAGCAGTCAGGGATGGCTTCATCACTAAAGGCACTCAGTTGGCCTTATTTGAGGAACATCCTGTGGCACCAGTATTATACACGCTGCCTAAAGTGCATAAGCACCCGACGGAGCCGCCTGGTCGGCCGATCATCGCCGCCAGAGACTCTATCTACTATAAAGTCTCCAAATATTTGGACAACTATCTCCAACCCGTGATCCAGGTCCAGTCCACCTACTTGAAGGACATGACTGCGTTGATTTTTAAGCTACAGGCGATCAAAGAGGTACCAGTGGGTAGCTTTCTATGTACGATGGACATAGTAAGCTTATACACGAACATACCCCACCAGGAAGGGTTAGAAGCAGCAAGGAGGCTGCTGTCCACGAGTCCTCAATATAATGGACCGAATGTTTCTTTCTTTCTAGTATTACTGTAACTTACGCTGAAACGTAATTACTTTCTATTCGACAAGGGGTGGTACATACAGCGGCAGGGATGCGCGATGGGGTCATGCGTGGCCCCTGCGTTTGCCAACTGCTATATGTTTGACCTAGAACGTGATGCCTTCTTTGTTGATCCAGGTGTTGCAAAGAAAATTCTATTCTTTGTTAGGTATATAGACGATTTGCTGCTGATCTGGACTGGTCCCAAACAGGACTTTATTGATTTAATGTTTCAGGTTAATTCTCGAGATACCACCATTAAGTATACATATGAGATCAGTGATGTTAGTGTTAATTATCTGGATGTATGTATTTCCCTGCGTGAGGGTCAGATTCACACAGGATTACATAAGAAAATTACCGACAGAAACACCATGTTGCATTTTGCCAGTCAGCACCCTGATGCGACCAAGAAGGGGTTACCTTACTCTCAGTTTCTAAGGGTTCATCGGATTTCGGATGATCCTGTGGAAACTGAGAGAGAGATTGACCTCAAGGAGAAAGTGCTTAAAATTCCCAGGGCCAAGACGCTCATGAAGAGTCCGGGCAAGAGGGGGGGCAGAGAGGTTGTCCCTTTTGTTCAGAAGTTTCACTCCTCTAGTAGAGAGATCGCCAAATGTGCCAAAAGATTGTGGCCCATTGTGACTACGGACAGGGACTTGCCGTGTCTCCGTAACGCTACTGTGATGCCCAGTTTTGCCAGGGATCGTAATCTGAAAGATTGGTTGGTGAAGAATGATATTTCTTCCTTTCAGGAGTTGGTTCCGACCAATTTTCTGACCAAAAAACCTGGTTGTTACAGGTGCACTGGGTGTACCACGTGTAGCTTTATGGAGACGGGGAGTTCTTTCCCGCACCCACACACGGGAGCTAGATGTGCCATCCGACAGGTTTTGACGTGCTCCAGCACATTTGTGGTTTACATTATTCGTTGTCCTTGTGGTCTCCTCTATGTGGGGAAGACCACAAGGCAATTTAAAGAAAGAATGGCTCTTCACAGGTCTGCGATTAGACAGGCGTTGGAAAACACTGGGATACACAGTCAGCCAGTTGCTCAGCACTTTAAAGCCTTCAATCATGGGCTGAGTACCCTGCGATACAAGATTATCGATCAAGCACCTAAGCGAATGCGGGGGGGTGATCGCCACAGAGTATTGTTGCAGAAAGAATCGCGGTGGATTCACCGTTTGGATACGGTCTCCCCCCGCGGTTTAAATGAAATGTTACCATTGAATTGCTTTTTGTAATATGATCGTATTTCCAATATAGTTTTGACGGGATTTAGGTACTATGACTGTACTAGCGAATTCGAATTTGGCCAGACATCCATTGATTGTTCAGCATTGGTGTAGTGATTGATAACATGTCTGTGTTTGAAATCTGTAACCATGTGGAAGTTTGTTTTTTATGTTTTTCACTATGTTTTCACAGGGGGGTTGTTGTGCTGGGTTGTCATGACGCCGGGCTGTCATCTGGGCGCGCCGGTGGGCGCGCGGCGCACACGTGGTGACGTCAGTGACGTCACTGACCTGGGAGACGGCGCGGCGCCGGCGGCTTCCTGACGGGGGGGAGACGAGGGTATGTAAGTATGTCATGTATGTAATTTCTCTGACGTCCTAAGTGGATGCTGGGGACTCCGTCAGGACCATGGGGAATAGCGGCTCCGCAGGAGACAGGGCACAAAAGTAAAAGCTTTAGGATCAGGTGGTGTGCACTGGCTCCTCCCCCTATGACCCTCCTCCAAGCCTCAGTTAGGTTTTTGTGCCCGGCCGAGAAGGGTGCAATCTAGGTGGCTCTCCTAAAGAGCTGCTTAGAGTAAAAGTTTTATTAGGTTTTTTATTTTCAGTGAGTCCTGCTGGCAACAGGCTCACTGCAACGAGGGACTTAGGGGAGAAGAAGTGAACTCACCTGCGTGCAGGATGGATTGGCTTCTTAGGCTACTGGACACTAGCTCCAGAGGGACGATCACAGGTACAGCCTGGATGGGTCACCGGAGCCGCGCCGCCGACCCCCTAGCAGATGCTGAAGAGAGAAGAGGTCCAGAAATCGGCGGCTGAAGACTTCTCAGTCTTCATGAGGTAGCGCACAGCACTGCAGCTGTGCGCCATTGCTCTCAGCACACTTCACACCAACGGTCACTGAGGGTGCAGGGCGCTGGGGGGGGCGCCCTGGGCAGCAATGAAAGTACCTATACTGGCTAAAAATACATCACATATAGCCTCTGGGGCTATATGGATGTATTTAACCCCTGCCAGGTTGTCAGAAAAACGGGAGAAGAAGCCCGCCGAAAAGGGGGCGGGGCCTATTCTCCTCAGCACACAGCGCCATTTTCCCTCACAGAACTGCTGGAGGGAAGGCTCCCAGGCTCTCCCCTGCACTGCACTACAGAAACAGGGTTAAAACAGAGAGGGGGGGCACTTATTTGGCGATATGATTATATATTAAGATGCTATAAGGGAAAACACTTATATAAAGGTTGTCCCTGTATAATTATAGCGTTTTGGTGTGTGCTGGCAAACTCTCCCTCTGTCTCCCCAAAGGGCTAGTGGGGTCCTGTCCTCTATCAGAGCATTCCCTGTGTGTGTGCTGTGTGTCGGTACGTGTGTGTCGACATGTATGAGGACGATGTTGGTGAGGAGGCGGAGCAATTGCCTGTAATGGTGATGTCACTCTCTAGGGAGTCGACACCGGAATGGATGGCTTATTTAGGGAATTACGTGATAATGTCAACACGCTGCAAGGTCGGTTGACGACATGAGACGGCCGGCAAACAAATTAGTACATGTCCAGGCGTCTCAAACACCGTCAGGGGCTTTAAAACGCCCATTTACCTCAGTCGGTCGACACAGACACAGACACGGACACTGACTCCACTGTCGACGGTGAAGAAACAAACGTATTTTCCTTTAGGGCCACACGTTACATGTTAAGGGCAATGAAGGAGGTGTTACATATTTCTGATACTACAAGTACCACAAAAAAGGGTATTATGTGGGGTGTGAAAAAACTACCTGTAGTTTTTCCTGAATCAGATAATTTAAATGAAGGCGCTCACACGCTTATCACAAGTGGCGTTACCGTCTCCAGATACGGCCGCCCTCAAGGAGCCAGCTGATAGGAGGCTGAAAAATATCCTAAAAAGTATATACACACATACTGGTGTTATACTGCGACCAGCGATCGCCTCAGCCTGGATGTGCAGCGCTGGGGTGGCTTGGTCGGATTCCCTGACTGAAAATATTGATACCCTTGACAGGGACAGTATTTTATTGACTATAGAGCATTTAAAGGATGCATTTCTATATATGCGAGATGCACAGAGGGATATTTGCACTCTGGCATCAAGAGTAAGTGCGATGTCCATATCTGCCAGAAGATGTTTATGGACACGACAGTGGTCAGGTGATGCAGATTCCAAACGGCACATGGAAGTATCGCCGTATAAAGGGGAGGAGTTATTTGGGGTCGGTCCATCGGACCTGGTGGCCACGGCAACAGCTGGAAAATCCACCTTTTTTACCCCAAGTCACATCTCAGCAGAAAAAGACACCGTCTTTTCAGCCTCAGTCCTTTCGTCCCCATAAGGGCAAGCGGGCAAAAGGCCAGTCATATCTGCCCAGGGATAGAGGAAAGGGAAGAAGACTGCAGCAGGCAGCCCATTCCCAGGAACAGAAGCCCTCCACCGCTTCTACCAAGTCCTCAGCATGACGCTGGGGCCGTACAAGCGGACTCAGGTGCGGTGGGGGTCGTCTCAAGAGTTTCAGCACGCAGTGGGCTCACTCGCAAGTGGACCCCTGGAGCCTACAAGTAGTATCCCAGGGGTACAGATTGGAAATTCGAGACGTCTCCCCCTCACAGGTTCCTGAAGTCTGCTTTACCAACGTCTCCCTCCGACAGGGAGGCAGTATTGGAAACAATTCACAAGCTGTATTCCCAGCAGGTGATAATCAAAGTACCCCTCCTACAACAAGGAAAGGGGTATTATTCCACACTATATTGTGGTACTGAAGCCAGACGGCTCGGTGAGACCTATTCTAAATCTGAAATATTTGAACACTTACATACAAAGGTTCAAATCAAGATGGAGTCACTCAGAGCAGTGATAGCGAACCAGGAAGAAGGGGACTATATGGTGTCCCTGGACATCAGGGATGCTTACCTCCATGTCCCAATTTGCCCTTCTCACCAAGGGTACCTCAGGTTCGTGGTACAGAACTGTCACTATCAGTTTCAGACGCTGCCGTTTGGATTGTCCACGGCACCCCGGGTCTTTACCAAGGTAATGACCGAAATGATGATTCTTCTTCAAAGAAAATGGACGATCTCCTGATAAGGGCAAGGTCCAGAGAACAGTTGGAGGTCGGAGTAGCACTATCTCAAATAGTTCTACGACAGCACGGGTGGATTCTAAATATTCCAAAATCGCAGCTGTTTCCGACGACACGTCTGCTGTTCCTAGGGATGATTCTGGACACAGTCCAGAAAAGGGTGTTTCTCCCGGAGAAGAAAGCCAGGGAGTTATCCGAGCTAGTCAGGAACCTCCTAAAACCAGGAAAAGTGTCAGTGCATCATTGCACAAGGGTCCTGGGAAAAATGGTGACTTCTTACGAAGCGATTCCATTCGGCAGATTTCACGCAAGAACTTTTCAGTGGGATCTGCTGGAAAAATGGTCCGGATCGCATCTTCAGATGCATCAGCGGATAACCCTGTCTCCAAGGACAAGGGTGTTTCTTCTGCGGTGGCTGCAGAGTGCTCATCTATTAAGGCCGCAGATTCGGCATTCAGGACTGGGTCCTGGTGACCACGGATGCCAGCCTGAGAGGCTGGGGAGCAGTCACACAGGGAAAAAATTTCCAGGGAGTGTGATATAGTCTGGAGACTTCTCTCCACATAAATATACTGGAGCTAAGGGCAATTTACAATGCTCTAAGCTTAGCAAGACCTCTGCTTCAAGGTCAGCCGGTATTGATCCAGTGGGACAACATCACGGCAGTCGCCCACGTAAACAGACAGGGCGGCACAAGAAGCAGGAGGGCAATGGCAGAAACTGCAAGGATTCTTCGCTGGGCGGAAAATCATGTGATAACACTGTCAGCAGTGTTCATTCCGGGAGTGGACAACTGGGAAACAGACTTCCTCAGCAGGCACGACCTCCACCCGGGAGAGTGGGGACTTCATCGGGAAGTCTTCCACATGATTGTGAACCGTTGGGAAAGACCAAAGGTGGACATGATGGCGTCCCGCCTGAACAAAAAAATGGACAGGTATTGCGCCAGGTCAAGAGACCCTCAGGCAATAGCTGTGGACGTTCTGGTAACACCGTGGGTGTATCAGTCGGTGTATGTGTTCCCTCCTCTGCTTCTCATACCCAAGGTACTGAGAATTATAAGACGTAGAGGAGTAAGAACTATACTCGTGGCTCCGGATTGGCCAAGAAGGACTTGGTATCCGGAACTTCAAGAAATGCTCACAGAGGACTCATGGCCTCTGCCGCTAAGAAGGGACTTGCTTCAGCAAGTACCATGTCTGTTCCAAGACTTACCGCGGCTGCGTTTGACGGCATGGCGGGGGAACGCCGGATCCTAAGGGAAAAAGGCATTCCGGAAGAGGTCATTCCTACCCTGGTCAAAGCCAGGAAGGAGGTGACCGCACAACATTATCACCACATGTGGCGAAAATATGTTGCGTGGTGTGAGGCCAGCAAGGCCCCACGAAGAAATTTCAACTCGGTCGATTCCTGCATTTCCTGCAAACAGGAGTGTCTATGGGCCTCAAATTGGGGTCCATTAGGGTTCAAATTTCGGCCCTGTCAAGTTTCTTCCAGAAAAGATTGGCTTCAGTTCCTGAAGTCCAGAAGTTTGTCAAGGGAGTACTGCATATACAACCCCCTTTTGTGCCTCCAGTGGCACTGTGGGATCTCAACGTAGTTCTGGGATTCCTCAAATCACATTGGTTTAAACTGCTCAAATCTGTGGATTTGAAATATCTCACATGGAAAGTGACCATGCTGTTGGCCCTGGCCTCGGCCAGGCGAGTGTCAGAATTGGCGGCTTTGTCTCACAAGGCCCATATCTGATTGTCCATTCGGACAGGGCAGAGCTGCGGACTCGTCCCCATTTTCTCCCTAAGGTGGTGTCAGCGTTTCACCTGCACCAGCTTATTGTGGTACCTGCGGCTACTAGGGACTGGGTGCTCTTGCTTCTAAGCAGACGATTGCTAGTTGGATGTGTAGTACAATTCAGCTTGCACATTCTGTGGCAGGCCTGCCACAGCCAAAATATGTAAATGCCCATTCCACAAGGAAGGTGGGCTCATCTTGGGCGGCTGCCCGAGGGGTCTCGGCTTTACAACTTTGCCGAGCAGCTACTTAGTCAGGGGCACACCCTGGCTGAGGAGGACCTGGAGTTCTCTCATTCGGTGCTGCAGAGTCATCCGCACTCTCCCGCCCGTTTGGGAGCTTTGGTATAATCCCCATGGTCCTGACGGAGTCCCCAGCATCCACTTAGGACGTCAGAGAAAATAAGAATTTACTTACCGATAATTCTATTTCTCGTAGTCCGTAGTGGATGCTGGGCGCCCATCCCAAGTGCGGATTGTCTGCAATACTTGTACATAGTTATTGTTACAAAAATCGGGTTATTATTGTTGTGAGCCATCTTTTCAGAGGCTCCGCTGTTATCATGCTGTTAACTGGGTTCAGATCACAGGTTGTACAGTGTGATTGGTGTGGCTGGTATGAGTCTTACCCGGGATTCAAAATCCTTCCTTATTGTGTACGCTCGTCCGGGCACAGTATCCTAACTGAGGCTTGGAGGAGGGTCATAGGGGGAGGAGCCAGTGCACACCACCTGATCCTAAAGCTTTTACTTTTGTGCCCTGTCTCCTGCGGAGCCGCTATTCCCCATGGTCCTGACGGAGTCCCCAGCATCCACTACGGACTACGAGAAATAGAATTACCGGTAAGTAAATTCTTATTATTTGTTATATGATCCTGATGACGGTTTTTTGATAAATCGAAACGTTAATCTACAGATCTATGGAGTAGTCTTCTTGTCTTGTCCGTGGTTACTATTATTATAGTCCTGAGAGTGCCGCCTGTTGCTACAATAAGTATATATATATATATATATATATGTGTGTGTGTGTGTGTGTGTGTATATATATATATATATATATATATATAAAATCCTATATGTATGGGGAGGGGGGGGAACCAACATTTTATCATGCCTCCGGGAGACTGGGGCGAACTTACGCCACTGGTGCTGTGTATGTATGGAATGGGTCGGAAGGCACAGCATAAGTGTGAATGGGGTGGGCTGAGATTCCGAAAAGGGTCTTTACTTACCTTGGCACATGCCAGAACTGAAGCGCATGGAGGTGTCTCCTCCTCTCCTCCACCGGTGGCCTGAGAGAAGCAGAGAGGAAGAGCCAAGGATTCAAAAAAAGAGAAGGGGAGAGGTGAGAGAGGCCCTGGTCTCATTACGGCAAACCCCATCCTAGTGGATAGCAGTCACCATTTACCGTCCTACATGAACACCATATAATACAGCCAGTATCAGTGACTGCAATGTACTACAGACAGCATTGGTGACTGTCATATACTACACACAGTATCAGTGACCACCATATACAACAGACAGTATCATATACTTGCCAACATTTCTAAACTCCTCTCCAGTAGATGCCTGGAGAGGAATAACGGGTGGGCGGTGATGAGGGTGGGGCTAAGCTAATTGCGTCATTAGGTCCTGCCCACCAACCGGGAAATGTCAGCGATTTGGCAATATTTGCATAGGGGCAGAGCTAAAATTATGCGATTGTCCGCCGGGTCCGCGATTTTGCCGTATTATTCTCTCCATTCTGCCCACTTCACTAGGAAGTGGGCAGAATGCGTGAGGGGTGTCCACTTTTTCAGGGCTGCGGGGAACTACCCGAGAAACCGAGTGTCAGTAGCTAAGTATGCAGTATCAGTGATCTACATATACTACAGACATCACTAGTGAACACTATACTACACACAGCATTAAACTATTAATTAAGTCCCTTATGTCTCATTGAAAAAAATTGTGAGGACAACGTAAAACTGATACACTGATAGCAGGTTAGGTGTGTATTATCAGATTTTCTTTATGGAATATAAAGCCGTGGGAGTGCCGCGGCATACTGTACCTTCTGCTGTATGACCTATCACCCACTAAAGAAGACACACTGTAACTATACATATACACTGGTGTGATGGCAGGCAAGAGACACTGGGTGGGGCGAGGCTGGTAGACACAAGGTAAAGTGAGGCTGGGAGACACAGGGGGTGAGGTGAGGCTAGAGACACAGTGGAAGGGGAAGGCTGGGAGACATGGGGGTTGCAGCGGGACTGGGAGACACGGAGGTGAGGTTGAGGCTGGGAGACATGGGGGATAAGGCGGGGAGACACGAGGTGGGGTGAAGTTGGGAAATAATGGCAGGGGAGGCAAAAGACATTATGAATGTATGCCATGTTTCTGAAATAAATCACCTTGAAAACTGAATGTGAGTGCTGGTCTTCCATTGGACCTGTACAGCATCTGACTGCAATGTGAGACAGCACTATGCACAATATATATATATATATATATATATATATATATATAGATCTAGCAGGGTGTTCGGTATGGGGATGTGGTCAATTTACCTACAATCAAAATCCCGTTGGTCAAAATACCGACAACCATTGACCGACGGCCAAAATCCCGACAAGGTCAACATCCCGACATGGTCAAAATACCGACATTTAAAATACCGACAAGGTCATATTGCCAACATTTAAAATGTCAACAGGTCAAAGGAGGAGATTACAGTAGTCTAGTCTGGAGATCAGCAGTGAGTGGATAATGGACTCGGGGCCTAATTTAGCATGAAACGCTGAAGCACGAAATCGCATGCAATCTCAGTCTAAGTGCCAGCGTGGATGCGATGACGGGGCGACGTTGCAACGTTTTGTGGGCGGTGTCACGACATTGGGGGGCATGGTCTGGACAAGGAAGGCGTGTCCAGACTATTTGCGGGGCGGGGTGGGGTGGGCCGCGGTGGCTACATGATGTCATACACAGCCACTGTGACCCAAAACATGGCGGCCTGCCAACTGCCATCGCAGCTAGGCTGCGAAGGCAGGGGGCTACCCTGAAAATGCGAGAACTATGCTGTTTAGCGAAGTGCTCGCACTTTAGTGGGGGGAAGGACCCGGCATACTGGGCGGCCTTGCCCTGTGTTGGGCGGCACCCCGCATGCTAGTGGAAGGAGTTGTAGTTGAAAACGGCAGTCATGTAATGGTAAAATTCAAACTGACAATTTATTTATAAGATCACGGATAGAAACAGAATGAATGAGTGAATGAATGAATCAATCAATCAATCAATCAATCAATCAATCAGTATACAGTGATTAATCACGCATATGGTTCTGATTAATGTATAAAAATTATCAGTGGTGGAATAATACCAATATACAAGGATACAATACAACATAAAACAATACAACAATCTCCACATAAATATCTGTAAATATAATCTCATCCAATCTCTGTGACGTTCAATAACATACCACAGGTGAGTATTGATATTATCTCTGTTCATTCTGTACAGGGAAATACGCTTAATGCAGATTACTTCCTCTGTGTCTATTTATAAGAATGAAGGTGGGTGATAGTTCAGTACTATGGGGCTAATTCAGAGATGGAGGTAGCTGCTGTGTCCATCTGGTCTGCCATGTGCACTGCAGGCGTGACCTTACACATTGCGGACGCATGCAGTATGATTGACAGTGGCTGGCGTTCGCAAGGTGGCGACATGGCAATGGGGTGCGGGCTGAATGGGGGAGTGCCATGACCATTATTGGGGAGGCTGCATGACATCCCATGCAGCCGCTCTGATTTTAAAAAGTCGGCAGACCACCTGACCTTAGTTTTATGTGTACGCAATCTAATTGTGGACGCATCGGGAGGCGACCCGTTACACATGGACGCATAGAGAGAGAAAAAGAGAGGACCAAGAACAGAACCTTGAGGGACGCCTACAGTTAGTGGAAGTAAGAGGGAGGTGGAGTCATGAGAGGAGACAGAGAAGGAACGGTCATAGAGGTAGGACAGCCAAGAGAGAGCAGTATAATGCAGACCAATGGAGTGAAGGATTTTCAGAAGGAGCGGGTGGTCCACAGTGTCAAAAGAGGTAGCGGAGGAGGCAGGAGGGGATAGGAGTTTGTATTTTCTCCCTGTACTTACGTGGGTTTTCTCCGGGTACTCCAGTTTCCTCCCACAATCCAAAAATATACTGATAGGTTAATTGGCTCTCAACAATATTTACCCTAGTGTGAATGTGTGTATGTGTACATGTGATAGGGGATATAGATTGTAAGCTCCACTGGGTCAGGGACTGACGTGAATGGGCAAATATTCTCTGTAAAGCGCTGCGCAATATGTGTGCGCTATATAAATAACTGGTAATAAATAAATAATAAATAGGGTCATGTGGGGAGGTGGAGTTGGGGTAACAGATGAGGCCATGACTTTATAACTAGATACATGGGAGATAGATGTCAGAGTTGGTGAGCAGGATGGGGATGGGTGGTAAGGGATAGGAGGTGGCTGGTTACTGATGGTTTGGTGGGATGTGATGTCCTGATGTATGGAGTTAATTTTTGCATGTGAAGTAAGTGGCAAAGAGCAGAGCGTGAGGAGGGGAGACGAGATGGGGGTGGGCAGAGGAGAGAGGTGAGAGTGGCAAAGTGGAGCCGGGGATTGGAAGACTGGGAGGAGATGAGATTCTTGAAGTATGACTGTTTAGCGAGGGAAAGGACAGCACTGAAGGGTGAGAACATAAGTTTGAAATGGAGGAAGTCTGCCTTAGAGCGTGATTTCCATATATCTGGTGCATTTGGTGTGCCAGGGTTGAGGTGTTAATTTACGAGGGTGAATAGTGGTTGGTGGAGCGACAGAGTCAAGAGCAGAAGTAAGGAAGAGAAGTGAGTCGAACAGGGAGGATAGGGATGTGGTGTTAATAGCCTCAATATTAGGCTTAGTGATTGTAGTCTTAGGAGGTAGAGATGGGGAAGCAGAGAGATAGGTTAAAGGAGAGCAGGTGGTGGTCAGAGAGGAGAAATCGGAAGTTGGAGAAATCAGAACTATCACAACGTTGAGTGAAGACCAGATCCAGTGAGCTCACATTCACATGGGAGGGTGAGGGGGTCCACTGGGAGAGACCAAGTGAAGATGTGAGGTTAAGAAGTTTAGAGGCAGGGGATTTTGTGATGTACATAGGGACGTTGAAAATACCTAGAATAATGGAGGGAATGTCAGAAGAGAGGAAATGAGTGAGCCAGGAAGCAAAGTTGTTGAGGAATTTGGACGCAATGCCAGGGGGCGGTAATTATCAGCTAGTCGAAGATGGACAGGTTGGAGAGGCGTATAGCATGATCCTCAAATGTAGAGAATGTAAGGGACCATTCTAGGGGTATGAACTGGTAGGGGTAACTAGTAGAGATGAGCGCCGGAAATTTTTCGGGTTTTGTGTTTTGGTTTTGGGTTCGGTTCCGCGGCCGTGTTTTGGGTTCGACCGCGTTTTGGCAAAACCTCACCGAATTTTTTTTGTCGGATTCGGGTGTGTTGTGGATTCGGGTGTTTTTTTCAAAAAACCCTAAAAAACAGCTTAAATCATAGAATTTGGGGGTCATTTTGATCCCAAAGTATTATTAACCTCAAAAACCATCATTTCCACTCATTTTCAGTCTATTCTGAATACCTCACACCTCACAATATTATTTTTAGTCCTAAAATTTGCACCGAGGTCGCTGTGTGAGTAAGATAAGCGACCCTAGTGGCCGACACAAACACCGGGCCCATCTAGGAGTGGCACTGCAGTGTCACGCAGGATGTCCCTTCCAAAAAACCCTCCCCAAACAGCACATGACGCAAAGAAAAAAAGAGGCGCAATGAGGTAGCTGTGTGAGTAAGATAAGTGACCCTAGTGGCCGACACAAACACCGGGCCCATCTAGGAGTGGCACTGCAGTGTCACGCAGGATGTCCCTTCCAAAAAACCCTCCCCAAACAGCACATGACGCAAAGAAAAAAAGAGGCGCAATGAGGTAGCTGACTGTGTGAGTAAGATAAGCGACCCTAGTGGCCGACACAAACACCGGGCCCATCTAGGAGTGGCACTGCAGTGTCACGCAGGATGTCCCTTCCAAAAAACCCTCCCCAAACAGCACATGACGCAAAGAAAAAAAGAGGCGCAATGAGGTAGCTGACTGTGTGAGTAAGATAAGCGACCCTAGTGGCCGACACAAACACCGGGCCCATCTAGGAGTGGCACTGCAGTGTCACGCAGGATGGCCCTTCCAAAAAACCCTCCCCAAACAGCACATGACGCAAAGAAAAAAAAAAGAAAAAAGAGGTGCAAGATGGAATTGTCCTTGGGCCCTCCCACCCACCCTTATGTTGTATAAACAAAACAGGACATGCACACTTTAACCAACCCATCATTTCAGTGACAGGGTCTGCCACACGACTGTGACTGATATGACGGGTTGGTTTGGACCCCCCCCCAAAAAAGAAGCAATTAATCTCTCCTTGCACAAACTGGCTCTACAGAGGCAAGATGTCCACCTCATCATCATCCTCCGATATATCACCGTGTACATCCCCCTCCTCACAGATTATCAATTCGTCCCCACTGGAATCCACCATCTCAGCTCCCTGTGTACTTTGTGGAGGCAATTGCTGCTGGTCAATGTCTCCGCGGAGGAATTGATTATAATTCATTTTAATGAACATCATCTTCTCCACATTTTCTGGATGTAACCTCGTACGCCGATTGCTGACAAGGTGAGCGGCGGCACTAAACACTCTTTCGGAGTACACACTTGTGGGAGGGCAACTTAGGTAGAATAAAGCCAGTTTGTGCAAGGGCCTCCAAATTGCCTCTTTTTCCTGCCAGTATAAGTACGGACTGTGTGACGTGCCTACTTGGATGCGGTCACTCATATAATCCTCCACCATTCTTTCAATGTTGAGAGAATCATATGCAGTGACAGTAGACGACATGTCCGTAATCGTTGTCAGGTCCTTCAGTCCGGACCAGATGTCAGCATCAGCAGTCGCTCCAGACTGCCCTGCATCACCGCCAGTGGGTGGGCTCGGAATTCTGAGCCTTTTCCTCGCACCCCCAGTTGCGGGAGAATGTGAAGGAGGAGATGTTGACAGGTCGCGTTCCGCTTGACTTGACAATTTTCTCACCAGCAGGTCTTTCAACCCCAGCAGACTTGTGTCTGCCGGAAAGAGAGATCCAAGGTAGGCTTTAAATCTAGGATCGAGCATGGTGGCCAAAATGTAGTGCTCTGATTTCAACAGATTGACCACCCGTGAATCCTTGTTAAGCGAATTAAGGGCTCCATCCACAAGTCCCACATGCCTAGCGGAATCGCTCCGTGTTAGCTCCTCCTTCAATGTCTCCAGCTTCTTCTGCAAAAGCCTGATGAGGGGAATGACCTGACTCAGGCTGGCAGTGTCTGAACTGACTTCACGTGTGGCAAGTTCAAAGGGCATCAGAACCTTGCACAACGTTGAAATCATTCTCCACTGTGCTTGAGACAGGTGCATTCCACCTCCTATATCGTGCTCAATTGTATAGGCTTGAATGGCCTTTTGCTGCTCCTCCAACCTCTGAAGCATATAGAGGGTTGAATTCCACCTCGTTACCACTTCTTGCTTCAGATGATGGCAGGGCAGGTTCAGTAGTTTTTGGTGGTGCTCCAGTCTTCTGTACGTGGTGCCTGTACGCCGAAAGTGTCCCGCAATTCTTCTGGCCACCGACAGCATCTCTTGCACGCCCCTGTCGTTTTTTAAAAAATTCTGCACCACCAAATTCAAGGTATGTGCAAAACATGGGACGTGCTGGAATTTGCCCATATTTAATGCACACACAATATTGCTGGCGTTGTCCGATGCCACAAATCCACAGGAGAGTCCAATTGGGGTAAGCCATTCTGCGATGATCTTCCTCAGTTGCCGTAAGAGGTTTTTAGCTGTGTGCGTATTCTGGAAAGCGGTGATACAAAGCATAGCCTGCCTAGGAAAGAGTTGGCGTTTGCGAGATGCTGCTACTGGTGCCGCCGCTGCTGTTCTTGCGGCGGGAGTCAATACATCTACCCAGTGGGCTGTCACAGTCATATAGTCCTCAGTCTGCCCTGCTCCACTTGTCCACATGTCCGTGGTTAAGTGGACATTGGGTACAACTGCATTTTTTAGGACACTAGTGAGTCTTTTTCTGAGGTCTGTGTACATTTTCGGAACCTAGATGGTATTTGGTACCGGGGACACAGTACCTCAATCAAGTCTATAGTTGGCTCTGCAGTAATGATGGATACCGGAACCACGTTTCTCACCGCCCAGGATGCCAAGGCCTCAGTTATCCGCTTTGCAGTAGGATGACTGCTGTGATATTTCATCTTCCTCGCAAAGGACTGTTGGACAGTCAATTGCTTGGTGGAAGTAGTAAAAGTCATCTTACGACTTCCCCTCTGGGATGACCATCGACTCCCAGCAGCAACAACAGCAGCGCCAGCAGCAGTAGGCGTTACAAGCAAGGATGCATCGGAGGAATCCCAGGCAGGAGAGGACTCATCAGAATTGCCAGTGACATGGCTTGCAGGACTATTGGCATTCCTGGGGAAGGAGGAAATTGACACTGAGGGAGTTGGTGGGGTGGTTTGCGTGAGCTTGGTTACAAGAGGAAGGGATTTACTGGTCAGTGGACTGCTTCCGCTGTCGGCCAAAGTTTTTGAACTTGTCACTGACTTATTATGAATGCGCTGCAGGTGACGTATAAGGGAGGATGTTCCGAGGTGGTTAACGTCCTTACCCCTACTTATTACAGCTTGACAAAGGGAACACACGGCTTGACAAATGTTGTCCGCATTTCTGGTGAAATACTTCCACACCGAAGAGCTGATTTTTTTGGTATTTTCACCAGGCATGTCAACGGCCATATTCCTCCCACGGACAACAGGTGTCTCCCCGGGTGCCTGACTTAAACAAACCACCTCACCATCAGAATCCTCCTGGTCAATTTCCTCCCCAGCGCCAGCAACACCCATATCCTCCTCATCCTGGTGTACTTCAACACTGACATCTTCAATCTGACTATCAGGAACTGGACTGCGGGTGCTCCTTCCAGCACTTGCAGGGGGCGTGCAAATGGTGGAAGGCGCATGCTCTTCACGTCCAGTGTTGGGAAGGTCAGGCATCGCAACCGACACAATTGGACTCTCCTTGTGGATTTGGGATTTCGAAGAACGCACAGTTCTTTGCTGTGCTTTTTCCAGCTTGAGTCTTTTCATTTTTCTAGCGAGAGGCTGAGTGCTTCCATCCTCATGTGAAGCTGAACCACTAGCCATGAACATAGGCCAGGGCCTCAGCCGTTCCTTGCCACTCCGTGTGGTAAATGGCATATTGGCAAGTTTACGCTTCTCCTCCGACAATTTTATTTTAGGTTTTGGAGTCCTTTTTTTACTGATATTTGGTGTTTTGGATTTGACATGCTCTGTACTATGACATTGGGCATCGGCCTTGGCAGACGACGTTGCTGGCATTTCATCGTCTCGGCCATGACTAGTGGCAGCAGCTTCAGCACGAGGTGGAAGTGGATCTTGATCTTTCCCTAATTTTGGAACCTCAACATTTTTGTTCTCCATATTTTAATAGGCACAACTAAAAGGCACCTCAGGTAAACAATGGAGATGGATGGATACTAGTATACAATTATGGATGGACTGCCGAGTGCCGACACAGAGGTAGCTACAGCCGTGGACTACCGTACTGTACTGTGTCTGCTGCTAATATAGACTGGTTGATAAAGAGATGTAGTATGTATGTATAAAGAAGAAAGAAAAAAAAACCACGGGTAGGTGGTATACAATTATGGACGGACTGCCGAGTGCCGACACAGAGGTAGCTACAGCCGTGGACTACCGTACTGTGTCTGCTGCTAATATAGACTGGTTGATAAAGAGATGTAGTATGTATGTATAAAGAAGAAAGAAAAAAAAACCACGGGTAGGTGGTATACAATTATGGACGGACTGCCGAGTGCCGACACAGAGGTAGCTACAGCCGTGGACTACCGTACTGTACTGTGTCTGCTGCTAATATAGACTGGATGATAATGAGATGTAGTATGTATAAAGAAGAAAGAAAGAAAAAACCACGGGTAGGTGGTATACAATTATGGATGGACTGCCGAGTGCCGACACAGAGGTAGCTACAGCCGTGGACTACCGTACTGTACTGTGTCTGCTGCTAATATAGACTGGATGATAATGAGATGTAGTATGTATAAAGAAGAAAAAAAAAACACGGGTAGGTGGTATACAATTATGGATGGACTGCCGAGTGCCGACACAGAGGTAGCTACAGCCGTGGACTACCGTACTGTACTGTGTCTGCTGCTAATATAGACTGGTTGATAATGAGATGTAGTATGTATGTATAAAGAAGAAAGAAAAAAAAACCACGGGTAGGTGGTATACAATTATGGACGGACTGCCGAGTGCCGACACAGAGGTAGCTACAGCCGTGGACTACCGTACTGTACTGTGTCTGCTGCTAATATAGACTGGATGATAATGAGATGTAGTATGTATAAAGAAGAAAGAAAAAAAAAACACGGGTAGGTGGTATACAATTATGGATGGACTGCCGAGTGCCGACACAGAGGTAGCTACAGCCGTGGACTACCGTACTGTACTGTGTCTGCTGCTAATATAGACTGGATGATAATGAGATGTAGTATGTATAAAGAAGAAAAAAAAAACCACGGGTAGGTGGTATACAATTATGGATGGACTGCCGAGTGCCGACACAGAGGTAGCTACAGCCGTGGACTACCGTACTGTACTGTGTCTGCTGCTAATATAGACTGGATGATAATGAGATGTAGTATGTATAAAGAAGAAAGAAAAAAAAACCACGGGTAGGTGGTATACAATTATGGACGGACTGCCGAGTGCCGACACAGAGGTAGCTACAGCCGTGGACTACCGTACTGTACTGTGTCTGCTGCTTATATAGACTGGTTGATAATGAGATGTAGTATGTATAAAGAAGAAAGAAAAAAAAACCACGGGTAGGTGGTATACAATTATGGATGGACTGCCGAGTGCCGACACAGAGGTAGCTACAGCCGTGGACTACCGTACTGTACTGTGTCTGCTGCTAATATAGACTGGATGATAATGAGATGTAGTATGTATAAAGAAGAAAAAAAAAACCACGGGTAGGTGGTATACAATTATGGATGGACTGCCGAGTGCCGACACAGAGGTAGCTACAGCCGTGGACTACCGTACTGTACTGTGTCTGCTGCTAATATAGACTGGATGATAATGAGATGTAGTATGTATAAAGAAGAAAGAAAAAAAAAACCACGGGTAGGTGGTATACAATTATGGATGGACTGCCGAGTGCCGACACAGAGGTAGCTACAGCCGTGAACTACCGTACTGTGTCTGCTGCGACTGGATGATAAATAATGATATAAAAAATATATATATATCACTACTGCAGCCGGACAGGTATATATTATATAATGACGGACCTGCTGGACACTGTCTGTCAGCAGAATGAGTTTTTTATAGAATAAAAAAACACCACACAAGTCACACGACGAGTGTTTAACTTTTTCAGGCAATCACAATATAGTATACTATACTGGTGGTCAGTGTGGTCAGGTCACTGGTCAGTCACACTGGCAGTGGCACTCCTGCAGCAAAAGTGTGCACTGTTTAATTTTAATAATATGTACTCCTGGCTCCTGCTATAACCTATAACTGCTCCCCAGTCTCCCCCACAATTAAGCTGTGTGAGCACAGTCAGATATTATACATAGATGATGCAGCACACTGGGCTGAGCACAGATATGGTATGTGACTGAGTCACTGTGTATCGTTTTTTTCAGGCAGAGAACGGATTATATTAAATAAAACTGCACTGGTGGTCACTGGTCAGTGGTCAGTCACTAGTAAACTCTGCACTCTCTAGTACTCCTAAGCTCCAGTAAATCAAGTGTCTCTGTCTCAATCTCACTCTCTCTCTTCTAATCTAAATGGAGAGGACGCCAGCCACGTCCTCTCCCTATCAATCTCAATGCACGTGTGAAAATGGCGGCGACGCGCGGCTCCTTATATAGAATCCGAGTCTCGCGATAGAATCCGAGCCTCGCGAGAATCCGACAGCGTCATGATGACGTTCGGGCGCGCTCGGGTTAACCGAGCAAGGCGGGAAGATCCGAGTCGCTCGGATCCGTGTAAAAAAAGCTGAAGTTCGGGCGGGTTCGGATTCCGAGGAACCGAACCCGCTCATCTCTAGTAACTAGAGGGTAAAAGGACCACCACCATGGCGACCCACAGGTCAGGAGATGTATGTGAATGTGAGGCCTCCAGCAGAGAGAGCAGCAGGAGAAGTAGTGTCAGAGGGAGTAATCCATGTTTCACTTATGGCTAGAAGATGCAGGGAGTTGGAGATGAAAAGGACATGAGTGGGGACCAGTTTGTTACAAATAGATCTGGCATTCCAGAGGGCACAGGAAAGGTGGTATGAGTTTGTGGGAGAGATATGAATGAGATTATAAGGATTGCTGTAGCGTTGAGGTGAGATTAACCTGGAGATCAGGGATGATGAGAGTGTATTGATGTTAGCAAACCAAAAAAGTTATCAATTGGGCAAAACCATGTTGCTCTGCAGGTGGGGGAGATGTAACATGTGCAGAGAGAGTTAGATTTGGGTGGGGTGTGTTCAAACTGAAATCTAAATTGCAGTGTAAAAATAAAGCAGCCAGTATTTACTCCGCACAGAAACAAAATAACCTACCCAAATCTAACTCTCTCTGTACATGTTACATCTCCCCCCCCCCCCCCCCCCGGAAGTGCAACATGGTTTTGCCCAAATGCTAACAGCTCTGAATAACCGCCATAGGGAGTAAATCAGATCTGATCGCTGGGCTGCTAATTTTGCTGTCCTGCGATCAGATAGTCGTAACCTCCAGGGGGAGTGTAAATTCGCCATACAAGTCTGCGATTCCATGTGTATACCGAGCTGTGAAAATCCAGTGTGTGCAGTCTGTGCGCAACTGAGGATTTACTCCTCCAGTGCGATGAGCAGAGGCTGATCGGGGCCGGAGCTGACGTCAGATACCCTCCCTGAAAACGCGTGGAAATGCCTGCATTTTTCCAGGCACTCCCTGTACACGCTCAGTTGCCACCCACAAACGGCCTCTTCCTGTTAATCACCTTGCGAACACCCGTGCGATCGGATTTTTCACACCATCCCATCGCTGACCAGCGATGCCCGTTGTTAGCAACAACGCATGTGTGCATACGCATGCGCAGTTAGGACCTGGTCGCCCACTGTGCCCCCATAGTGTGGAGTAGGTAAATAGGTGGAGGAAAACTGGAACTAAGGGGCTGATTCAGATATGGACGCAGATTGCTGGTTACGCAGTCAGATCTGCGTCCACCTCCTCACATGCTGGTAGCCGCCCAGCACAGGGCAAGGCCGCACAGCATGTATGAGGGGCAGCCTCCCGATGCATCCGCAATGTGATTGTGGACGCATCAAACTAAGGTTGTCCCCTGGCGTCAGGCGGTTGACCACCATTTTTTTAATCGGAGCAGCTGTGTGTGATTGCCCCAACACTGCATCGATTCCCCGTGAATGTCCACCGATATCAATCATCTTGCAGCCGCATCCTTTCTGGATGCGGCCACAAGGAGAAGGGTCGCACAAGCGCACTGCGGCTGCGTCCATCTTTGAATTAGCCCCTAGTAGTGGAGGCTGTAAGGGAATCAGAGCAGAAGATTTCAGAAATGCAAGTGAGAAAAGCAGTGTAAACTGAATGGTTGTACATAGTGATGAGCGGGTTCGGTTTCCGAGAAACCGAACCCCCCCGAACTTCACCCTGTTTAGACGGGTCCGAGCCATACTCGGATTCTCCCGTATGGCTCGGTTAACCCGAGCGTGCCCGAACGTCATCATCCCGCTGTCGGATTCTCGCGAGATTCGGATTCTATATAAGCAGCCGCGCGTCGCCGCCATTTTCACACGTGCATTGAGATTGATAGGGAGAGGACGTGGCTGGCGTCCTCTCCGTTTATATAGTTACACAGTTGATCTGATTGCTTAGCTTATTGTGGGGAGGATTGGGGAGCAGCTGTTAGGAGGAGTACAGTGCAGAGTTTTGCTAATAGTGACCACCAGTTTTTTATCCGTTCTCTGCCTGAAAAAAAATGCTCCATACCATATCTGTGCTCAGTGTGCTGCATGATATATCTGTGCTGAGTGCTCACACTGCTTAATTGTGGGGACTGGGGAGCAGCTATAGCAGGAGTACAGTGCACAGTTTTGCTGACAGTGACCACCAGTATAGGTTTGTCTGCCTGAAAAACACTCCTGTGGTGTCTTTTTTTTTTATACTATAAACGCAGTCTGCTGACAGTGTCCACCAGGTCCATTATACTGTATATAGCAGTACGGTAGGCCACTGCTGTACCTACCTCTGTGTCGTCACTCGTCGTCCATAAGTATACTAAGTATCCACCCATCTACATTGTATACCTGTGGTGTCTTTTTTTCTTTATACTATAAACGCAGTCTGCTGACAGTGTCCACCAGGTCCATTATACTGTATATAGCAGTACGGTAGGCCACTGCTGTACCTACCTCTGTGTCGTCACTCGTCGTCCATACGTATACTAAGTATCCATCCATCTACATTGTATACCTGTGGTGTCTTTTTTTCTTTATACTATAAACGCAGTCTGCTGACAGTGTCCACCAGGTCCATTATACTGTATATAGCAGTACGGTAGGCCACTGCTGTACCTACCTCTGTGTCGTCACTCGTCGTCCATAAGTATACTAAGTATCCATCCATCTACATTGTATACCTGTGGTGTCTTTTTTTTTTATACTATAAACGCAGTCTGCTGACAGTGTCCACCAGGTCCATTATACTGTATATAGCAGTACGGTAGGCCACTGCTGTACCTACCTCTGTGTCGTCACTCGTCGTCCATAAGTATACTAAGTATCCATCCATCTACATTGTATACCTGTGGTGTCTTTTTTTTTTATACTATAAACGCAGTCTGCTGACAGTGTCCACCAGGTCCATTATACTGTATATAGCAGTACGGTAGGCCACTGCTGTACCTACCTCTGTGTCGTCACTTGTCGTCCATAAGTATACTAAGTATCCATCCATCTACATTGTATACCTGTGGTGTCTTTTTTTTTTATATACTATAAACGCAGTCTGCTGACAGTGTCCACCAGGTCCATTATACTGTATATAGCAGTACGGTAGGCCACTGCTGTACCTACCTCTGTGTCGTCACTCGTCGTCCATAAGTATACTATCCATCCATCTACATTGTATACCTGTGGTGTCTTTTTTTCTTTATACTATAAACGCAGTCTGCTGACAGTGTCCACCAGGTCCATTATACTATATATAGAAGTACGGTAGGCCACTGCTGTACCTACCTCTGTGTCGTCACTCGTCGTCCATAAGTATACTAAGTATCCATCCATCTACATTGTATACCTGTGGTGTCTTTTTTTTATACTATAAACGCAATCTGCTGACAGTGTCCACCAGGTCCATTATACTGTATATAGCAGTACGGTAGGCCACTGCTGTACCTACCTCTGTGTCGTCACTCGTCGTCCATAAGTATACTAAGTATCCATCCATCTACATTGTATACCTGTGGTGTCTTTTTTTCTTTATACTATAAACGCAGTCTGCTGACAGTGTCCACCTGGTCCATTATACTGTATATAGCAGTATGGTAGGCCACTGCTGTACCTACCTCTGTGTCGTCACTCGTCGTCCATAAGTATACTAAGTATCCATCCATCTACATTGTATACCTGTGGTGTCTTTTTTTTTTTATACTATAAACGCAGTCTGCTGACAGTGTCCACCAGGTCCATTATACTGTATATAGCAGTACGGTAGGCCACTGCTGTACCTACCTCTGTGTCGTCACTCGTCGTCCATAAGTATACTAAGTATCCATCCATCTACATTGTATACCTGTGGTGTCTTTTTTTTTATACTATAAACGCAGTCTGCTGACAGTGTCCACCTGGTCCATTATACTGTATATAGCAGTATGGTAGGCCACTGCTGTACCTACCTCTGTGTCATCACTCGTCGTCCATAAGTATACTATCCATCCATCTACATTGTATACCTGTGGTGTCTTTTTTTCTTTATACTATAAACGCAGTCTGCTGACAGTGTCCACCTGGTCCATTATACTGTATATAGCAGTACGGTAGGCCACTGCTGTACCTACCTCTGTGTCGTCACTCGTCGTCCATAAGTATACTAAGTATCCATCCATCTACATTGTATACCTGTGGTGTCTTTTTTTTTTATACTATAAACGCAGTCTGCTGACAGTGTCCACCAGGTCCATTATACTGTATATAGCAGTACGGTAAGCCACTGCTGTACCTACCTCTGTGTCGTCACTCGTCGTCCATAAGTATACTAAGTATCCATCCATCTACATTGTATACCTGTGGTGTCTTTTTTTTTAATACTATAAACGCAGTCTGCTGACAGTGTACACCAGGTCCATTACACTGTATATAGCAGTACGGTAGGCCACTGCTGTACCTACCTCTGTGTCGTCACTCGTCGTCCATAAGTATACTATCCATCCATCTACATTGTATACCTGTGGTGTCTTTTTTTCTTTATACTATAAACGCAGTCTGCTGACAGTGTCCACCAGGTCCATTATACTGTATATAGCAGTACGGTAGGCCACTGCTGTACCTACCTCTGTGTCGTCACTCGTCGTCCATAAGTATACTAAGTATCCATCCATCTTCATTGTATACCTGTGGTGTCTTTTTTTTTTTATACTATAAACGCAGTCTGCTGACAGTGTCCACCAGGTCCATTATACTATATATAGCAGTACGGTAGGCCACTGCTGTACCTACCTCTGTGTCGTCACTCGTCGTCCATAAGTATGCTATCCATCCATCTACATTGTATACCTGTGGTGCCTTGTAGTTGTGCGCATTAAAAAATGGAGAACAAAAATGTGGAGGTTAAAAAAATAGGGAAAGATCAAGATCCACTTCCACCTCGTGCTGAAGCTGCTGCCACTAGTCATGGCCGAGACGATGAAATGCCATCAACGTCGTCTGCCAAGGCCGATGCCCAATGTCATAGTACAGAGCATGTAAAATCCAAAACACAAAAGATCAGTAAAATGACCCAAAAATCTAAATTAAAAGCGTCTGAGGAGAAGCGTAAACTTGCCAATATGCCATTTACGACACGGAGTGGCAAGGAACGGCTGAGGCCCTGGCCTATGTTCATGGCTAGTGGTTCAGCTTCACATGAGGATGGAAGCACTCATCCTCTCGCTAGAAAAAAGAAAAGACTTAAGCTGGCAAAAGCACAGCAAAGAACTGTGCGTTCTTCGAAATCACAAATCCCCAAGGAGAGTCCAATTGTGTCGGTTGCGATGCCTGACCTTCCTCCTTTTTTCTTTCATTTTTCTTTGCATCATGTGCTGTTTGGGGAGTATTTTTTTGAAGGGCCATCCTGCTTGACACTGCAGTGCCACTCCTAGATGGTAGAGATGAGCGCCGGAAATTTTTCGGGTTTTGTGTTTTGGTTTTGGGTTCGGTTCCGCGGCCGTGTTTTGGGTTCGACCGCGTTTTGGCAAAACCTCACCGAATTTTTTTTGTCGGATTCGGGTGTGTTTTGGATTCGGGTGTTTTTTTCCAAAAAACCTAAAAAACAGCTTAAATCATAGAATTTGGCGGTCATTTTGATCCCAAAGTATTATTAACCTCAAAAACCATAATTTCCACTCATTTTCAGTCTATTCTGAATACCTCACAATATTATTTTTAGTCCTAAAATTTGCACCGAGGTCGCTGTGTGAGTAAGATAAGTGACCCTAGTGGCCGACACAAACACCGGGCCCATCTAGGAGTGGCACTGCAGTGTCACGCAGGATGGCCCTTCCAAAAAACCCTCCCCAAACAGCACATGACGCAAAGAAAAAAAGAGGCGCAATGAGGTAGCTGTGTGAGTAAGATTAGCGACCCTAGTGGCCGACACAAACACCGGGCCCATCTAGGAGTGGCACTGCAGTGTCACGCAGGATGTCCCTTCCAAAAAACCCTCCCCAAACAGCACATGACGCAAAGAAAAAAAGAGGCGCAATGAGGTAGCTGTGTGAGTAAGATAAGCGACCCTAGTGGCCGACACAAACACCGGGCCCATCTAGGAGTGTCACTGCAGTGTCACGCAGGATGTCCCTTCCAAAAAACCCTCCCCAAACAGCACATGACGCAAAGAAAAAAAGAGGCGCAATGAGGTAGCTGTGTGAGTAAGATAAGCGACCCTAGTGGCCGACACAAACACCGGGCCCATCTAGGAGTGGCACTGCAGTGTCACGCAGGATGTCCCTTCCAAAAAACCCTCCCCAAACAGCACATGACGCAAAGAAAAAGAAAAGAAAAAAGAGGTGCAAGATGGAATTGTCCTTGGGCCCTCCCACCCACCCTTATGTTGTATAAACAGGACATGCACACTTTAACCAACCCATCATTTCAGTGACAGGGTCTGCCACACGACTGTGACTGATATGACGGGTTGGTTTGGACCCCCACCAAAAAAGAAGCAATTAATCTCTCCTTGCACAAACTGGCTCTACAGAGGCAAGATGTCCACCTCATCATCATCCTCCGATATATCACCGTGTACATCCCCCTCCTCACAGATTATCAATTCGTCCCCACTGGAATCCACCATCTCAGCTCCCTGTGTACTTTGTGGAGGCAATTGCTGCTGGTCAATGTCTCCACGGAGGAATTGATTATAATTCATTTTAATGAACATCATCTTCTCCACATTTTCTGGATGTAACCTCGTACGCCGATTGCTGACAAGGTGAGCGGCGGCACTAAACACTCTTTCGGAGTACACACTTGTGGGAGGGCAACTTAGGTAGAATAAAGCCAGTTTGTGCAAGGGCCTCCAAATTGCCTCTTTTTCCTGCCAGTATAAGTACGGACTGTGTGACGTGCCTACTTGGATGCGGTCACTCATATAATCCTCCACCATTCTTTCAATGGGGAGAGAATCATATGCAGTGACAGTAGACGACATGTCCGTAATCGTTGTCAGGTCCTTCAGTCCGGACCAGATGTCAGCATCAGCAGTCGCTCCAGACTGCCCTGCATCACCGCCAGCGGGTGGGCTCGGAATTCTGAGCCTTTTCCTCGCACCCCCAGTTGCGGGAGAATGTGAAGGAGGAGATGTTGTTGACAGGTCGCGTTCCGCTTGACTTGACAATTTACTCACCAGCAGGTGTTTGAACCCCAGCAGACTTGTGTCTGCCGGAAAGAGAGATCCAAGGTAGGCTTTAAATCTAGGATCGAGCACGGTGGCCAAAATGTAGTGCTCTGATTTCAACAGATTGACCACCCGTGAATCCTTGCTAAGCGAATTAAGGGCTCCATCCACAAGTCCCACATGCCTAGCGGAATCGCTCCGTGTTAGCTCCTCCTTCAATGTCTCCAGCTTCTTCTGCAAAAGCCTGATGAGGGGAATGACCTGACTCAGGCTGGCAGTGTCTGAACTGACTTCACGTGTGGCAAGTTCAAAGGGCATCAGAACCTTGCACAACGTTGAAATCATTCTCCACTGCGCTTGAGACAGGTGCATCCCACCTCCTATATCGTGCTCAATTGTATAGGCTTGAATGGCCTTTTGCTGCTCCTCCAACCTCTGAAGCATATACAGGGTTGAATTCCACCTCGTTACCACTTCTTGCTTCAGATGATGGCAGGGCAGGTTCAGTAGTTTTTGGTGGTGCTCCAGTTTTCTGTACGTGGTGCCTGTACGCTGAAAGTGTCCCGCAATTCTTCTGGCCACCGACAGCATCTCTTGCACGCCCCTGTCGTTTTTTAAAAAATTCTGCACCACCAAATTCAAGGTATGTGCAAAACATGGGACGTGCTGGAATTGGCCCAGATTTAATGCACACACAATATTGCTGGCGTTGTCCGATGCCACAAATCCACAGGAGAGTCCAATTGGGGTAAGCCATTCCGCGATGATCTTCCTCAGTTGCCGTAAGAGGTTTTCAGCTGTGTGCGTATTCTGGAAACCGGTGATACAAAGCGTAGCCTGCCTAGGAAAGAGTTGGCGTTTGCGAGATGCTGCTACTGGTGCCGCCGCTGCTGTTCTTGCAGCGGGAGTCCATACATCTACCCAGTGGGCTGTCACAGTCATATAGTCCTGACCCTGCCCTGCTCCACTTGTCCACATGTCCGTGGTTAAGTGGACATTGGGTACAACTGCATTTTTTAGGACACTGGTGAGTCTTTTTCTGACGTCCGTGTACATTCTCGGTATCGCCTGCCTAGAGAAGTGGAACCTAGATGGTATTTGGTAACGGGGGCACACTACCTCAAGAAATTGTCTAGTTCCCTGTGAACTAACGGCGGATACCGGACGCACGTCTAACACCAACATAGTTGTCAAGGCCTCAGTTATCCGCTTTGCAACAGGATGACTGCTGTGATATTTCATCTTCCTCGCAAAGGACTGTTGGACAGTCAATTGCTTGGTGGAAGTAGTAAAAGTGTGCTTACGACTTCCCTTCTGGGATGACCATCGACTCCCAGCAGCAACAACAGCAGCGCCAGCAGCAGTAGGCGTTACACGCAAGGATGCATCGGAGGAATCCCAGGCAGGAGAGGACTCGTCAGAATTGCCAGTGACATTGCCTGCAGGACTATTGGCATTCCTGGGGAAGGAGGAAATTGACACTGAGGGAGTTGGTGGGGTGGTTTGCGTGAGCTTGGTTACAAGAGGAAGGGATTTACTGGTCAGTGGACTGCTTCCGCTGTCACCCAAAGTTTTTGAACTTGTCACTGACTTATTATGAATGCGCTGCAGGTGACGTATAAGGGAGGATGTTCCGAGGTGGTTAACGTCCTTACCCCTACTTATTACAGCTTGACAAAGGGAACACACGGCTTGACACCTGTTGTCCGCATTTCTGGTGAAATACTTCCACACCGAAGAGCTGATTTTTTTGGTATTTTCACCAGGCATGTCAACGGCCATATTCCTACCACGGACAACAGGTGTCTCCCCGGGTGCCTGACTTAAACAAACCACCTCACCATCAGAATCCTCCTGGTCAATTTCCTCCCCAGCGCCAGCAACACCCATATCCTCCTCATCCTGGTGTACTTCAACACTGACATCTTCAATCTGACTATCAGGAACTGGACTGCGGGTGCTCCTTCCATCACTTGCAGGGGGCGTGCAAATGGTGGAAGGCGCATGCTCTTCACGTCCAGTGTTGGGAAGGTCAGGCATCGCAACCGACACAATTGGAGTCGGACTCTCCTTGTGGATTTGGGATTTCGAAGAACGCACAGTTCTTTGCGGTGCTACTGCTTTTGCCAGCTTTAGTCTTTTCATTTTTCTAGCAAGAGGCTGAGTGCTTCCATCCTCATGTGAAGCTGAACCACTAGCCATGAACATAGGCCAGGGCTTCAGCCGTTCCTTGCCACTCCGTGTGGTAAATGGCATATTGGCAAGTTTACGCTTCTCCTCCGACAATTTTATTTTAGGTTTTGGAGTCCTTTTTTTACTGATATTTGGTGTTTTGGATTTGACATGCTCTGTACTATGACATTGGGCATCGGCCTTGGCAGACGACGTTGCTGGCATTTCATCGTCTCGGCCATGACTAGTGGCAGCAGCTTCAGCACGAGGTGGAAGTGGATCTTGATCTTTCCCTAATTTTGGAACCTCAACATTTTTGTTCTCCATATTTTAATAGGCACAACTAAAAGGCACCTCAGGTAAACAATGGAGATGGATGGATTGGATACTAGTATACAATTATGGACGGGCTGCCGAGTGCCGACACAGAGGTAGCCACAGCCGTGAACTAACGCACTGTACTGTGTCTGCTGCTAATATATAGACTGGTTGATAAAGAGATAGTATACTCGTAACTAGTATGTATGTATAAAGAAAGGAAAAAAAAACCACGGTTAGGTGGTATATACAATTATGGACGGGCTGCCGAGTGCCGACACAGAGGTAGCCACAGCCGTGAACTACCGCACTGTACTGTGTCTGCTGCTAATATAGACTGGTTGATAAAGAGATAGTATACTCGTAACTAGTATGACTATAAAGAAAGAAAAAAAAACCACGGTTAGGTGGTATATACAATTATGGACGGGCTGCCGAGTGCCGACACAGAGGTAGCCACAGCCGTGAACTACCGCACTGTACTGTGTCTGCTGCTAATATATAGACTGGTTGATAAAGAGATAGTATACTCGTAACTAGTATGTATGTATAAAGAAAGAAAAAAAAACCACGGTTAGGTGGTATATACAATTATGGACGGGCTGCCGAGTGCCGACACAGAGGTAGCCACAGCCGTGAACTACCGCACTGTACTGTGTCTGCTGCTAATATAGACTGGTTGATAAAGAGATAGTATACTCGTAACTAGTATGACTATAAAGAAAGAAAAAAAAACCATGGTTAGGTGGTATATACAATTATGGACGGGCTGCCGAGTGCCGACACAGAGGTAGCCACAGCCGTGAACTACCGCACTGTACTGTGTCTGCTGCTAATATATAGACTGGTTGATAAAGAGATAGTATACTCGTAACTAGAGATAAGCGGGTTCGGTTTCTCTGAATCCGAACCCGCCCGAACTTCATGTTTTTTTTCACGGGTCCGAGCGACTCGGATCTTCCCGCCTTGCTCGGTTAACCCGAGCGCGCCCGAACGTCATCATGACGCTGTCGGATTCTCGCGAGGCTCGGATTCTATCGCGAGACTCGGATTCTATATAAGGAGCCGCGCGTCGCCGCCATTTTCACACGTGCATTGAGATTGATAGGGAGAGGACGTGGCTGGCGTCCTCTCCATTTAGATTAGGGTTGAGAGAGAGAGAGAGAGATTGACCTGAGGCTGTGATACTGTAGAAGAGAGTGCAGAGTTTAGTGACTGACGACCACAGTGACCACCAGACAGTGCAGTTGTTTGTTTTATTTAATATATCCGTTCTCTGCCTGAAAAAAACGATACACACAGTGACTCAGTCACATACCATATCTGTGTGCACTGCTCAGCCCAGTGTGCTGCATCAATGTATATATATATCTGACTGTGCTCAGCTCACACAGCTTATAATTGTGGGGGAGACTGGGGAGCACTGCAGTGCCAGTTATAGGTTATAGCAGGAGCCAGGAGTACATAGTATTATATTAAAATTAAACAGTGCACACTTTTGCTGCAGGAGTGCCACTGCCAGTGTGACTAGTGACCAGTGACCTGACCACCAGTATATATAATATTAGTAGTATACTATCTCTTTATCAACCAGTCTATATTAGCAGCAGACACAGTACAGTGCGGTAGTTCACGGCTGTGGCTACCTCTGTGTCGGCACTCGGCAGCCCGTCCATAATTGTATATACCACCTAACCGTGGTTTTTTTTTCTTTCTTTATAGTCATACTAGTTACGAGTATACTATCTCTTTATCAACCAGTCTATATTAGCAGCAGACACAGTACAGTGCGGTAGTTCACGGCTGTGGCTACCTCTGTGTCGGCACTCGGCAGCCCGTCCATAATTGTATATACCACCTAACTGTCGGTTTTTTTTCTTTCTTTATACATACATACTAGTTACGAGTATACTATCTCTTTATCAACCAGTCTATATTAGCAGCAGACACAGTACAGTGCGGTAGTTCACGGCTGTGGCTACCTCTGTGTCGGCACTCGGCAGCCCGTCCATAATTGTATATACCACCTAACCGTGTTTTTTTTTTCTTTCTTTATACATACATACTAGTTACGAGTATACTATCTCTTTATCAACCAGTCTATATATTAGCAGCAGACACAGTACAGTGCGGTAGTTCACGGCTGTGGCTACCTCTGTGTCGGCACTCGGCAGCCCGTCCATAATTGTATATACCACCTAACCGTGGTTTTTTTTTCTTTCTTTATACATACATACTAGTTACGAGTATACTATCTCTTTATCAACCAGTCTATATATTAGCAGCAGACACAGTACAGTGCGGTAGTTCACGGCTGTGGCTACCTCTGTGTCGGCACTCGGCAGCCCGTCCATAATTGTATATACCACCTAACCGTGGTTTTTTTTTCTTTCTTTATACATACATACTAGTTACGAGTATACTATCTCTTTATCAACCAGTCTATATATTAGCAGCAGACACAGTACAGTGCGGTAGTTCACGGCTGTGGCTACCTCTGTGTCGGCACTCGGCAGCCCGTCCATAATTGTATATACCACCTAACCGTGGTTTTTTTTCTTTCTTTATACATACATACTAGTTACGAGTATACTATCTCTTTATCAACCAGTCTATATATTAGCAGCAGACACAGTACAGTGCGGTAGTTCACGGCTGTGGCTACCTCTGTGTCGGCACTCGGCAGCCCGTCCATAATTGTATATACCACCTAACCGTGGTTTTTTTTTCTTTCTTTATACATACATACTAGTTACGAGTATACTATCTCTTTATCAACCAGTCTATATTAGCAGCAGACACAGCACAGTGCGGTAGTTCACGGCTGTGGCTACCTCTGTGTCGGCACTCGGCAGCCCGTCCATAATTGTATATACCACCTAACCGTGGTTTTTTTTTCTTTCTTTATACATACATACTAGTTACGAGTATACTATCTCTTTATCAACCAGTCTATATATTAGCAGCAGACACAGTACAGTGCGGTAGTTCACGGCTGTGGCTACCTCTGTGTCGGCACTCGGCAGCCCGTCCATAATTGTATATACCACCTAACCGTGGTTTTTTTTTCTTTCTTTATAGTCATACTAGTTACGAGTATACTATCTCTTTATCAACCAGTCTATATTAGCAGCAGACACAGTACAGTGCGGTAGTTCACGGCTGTGGCTACCTCTGTGTCGGCACTCGGCAGCCCGTCCATAATTGTATATACCACCTAACCGTGGTTTTTTTTCCTTTCTTTATACATACATACTAGTTACGAGTATACTATCTCTTTATCAACCAGTCTATATATTAGCAGCAGACACAGTACAGTGCGGTAGTTCACGGCTGTGGCTACCTCTGTGTCGGCACTCGGCAGCCCGTCCATAATTGTATATACCACCTAACCGTGGTTTTTTTTTCTTTCTTTATAGTCATACTAGTTACGAGTATACTATCTCTTTATCAACCAGTCTATATTAGCAGCAGACACAGTACAGTGCGGTAGTTCACGGCTGTGGCTACCTCTGTGTCGGCACTCGGCAGCCCGTCCATAATTGTATATACCACCTAACCGTGGTTTTTTTTCTTTCTTTATACATACATACTAGTTACGAGTATACTATCTCTTTATCAACCAGTCTATATATTAGCAGCAGACACAGTACAGTGCGGTAGTTCACGGCTGTGGCTACCTCTGTGTCGGCACTCGGCATCCCGTCCATAATTGTATATACCACCTAACCGTGGTTTTTTTTTCTTTCTTTATACATACATACTAGTTACGAGTATACTATCTCTTTATCAACCAGTCTATATATTAGCAGCAGACACAGTACAGTGCGGTAGTTCACGGCTGTGGCTACCTCTGTGTCGGCACTCGGCAGCCCGTCCATAATTGTATATACCACCTAACCGTGGTTTTTTTTTTCTTTCTTTATACATACATACTAGTTACGAGTATACTATCTCTTTATCAACCAGTCTATATATTAGCAGCAGACACAGTACAGTGCGGTAGTTCACGGCTGTGGCTACCTCTGTGTCGGCACTCGGCAGCCCGTCCATAATTGTATACTAGTATCCAATCCATCCATCTCCATTGTTTACCTGAGGTGCCTTTTAGTTGTGCCTATTAAAATATGGAGAACAAAAATGTTGAGGTTCCAAAATTAGGGAAAGATCAAGATCCACTTCCACCTCGTGCTGAAGCTGCTGCCACTAGTCATGGCCGAGACGATGAAATGCCAGCAACGTCGTCTGCCAAGGCCGATGCCCAATGTCATAGTACAGAGCATGTCAAATCCAAAACACCAAATATCAGTAAAAAAAGGACTCCAAAACCTAAAATAAAATTGTCGGAGGAGAAGCGTAAACTTGCCAATATGCCATTTACCACACGGAGTGGCAAGGAACGGCTGAGGCCCTGGCCTATGTTCATGGCTAGTGGTTCAGCTTCACATGAGGATGGAAGCACTCAGCCTCTCGCTAGAAAAATGAAAAGACTAAAGCTGGCAAAAGCAGTAGCACCGCAAAGAACTGTGCGTTCTTCGAAATCCCAAATCCACAAGGAGAGTCCGACTCCAATTGTGTCGGTTGCGATGCCTGACCTTCCCAACACTGGACGTGAAGAGCATGCGCCTTCCACCATTTGCACGCCCCCTGCAAGTGATGGAAGGAGCACCCGCAGTCCAGTTCCTGATAGTCAGATTGAAGATGTCAGTGTTGAAGTACACCAGGATGAGGAGGATATGGGTGTTGCTGGCGCTGGGGAGGAAATTGACCAGGAGGATTCTGATGGTGAGGTGGTTTGTTTAAGTCAGGCACCCGGGGAGACACCTGTTGTCCGTGGTAGGAATATGGCCGTTGACATGCCTGGTGAAAATACCAAAAAAATCAGCTCTTCGGTGTGGAAGTATTTCACCAGAAATGCGGACAACAGGTGTCAAGCCGTGTGTTCCCTTTGTCAAGCTGTAATAAGTAGGGGTAAGGACGTTAACCACCTCGGAACATCCTCCCTTATACGTCACCTGCAGCGCATTCATAATAAGTCAGTGACAAGTTCAAAAACTTTGGGTGACAGCGGAAGCAGTCCACTGACCAGTAAATCCCTTCCTCTTGTAACCAAGCTCACGCAAACCACCCCACCAACTCCCTCAGTGTCAATTTCCTCCTTCCCCAGGAATGCCAATAGTCCTGCAGGCAATGTCACTGGCAATTCTGACGAGCCCTCTCCTGCCTGGGATTCCTCCGATGCATCCTTGCGTGTAACGCCTACTGCTGCTGGCGCTGCTGTTGTTGCTGCTGGGAGTCGATGGTCATCCCAGAGGGGAAGTCGTAAGCCCACTTGTACTACTTCCAGTAAGCAATTGACTGTTCAACAGTCCTTTGCGAGGAAGATGAAATATCACAGCAGTCATCCTGCTGCAAAGCGGATAACTGAGGCCTTGACAACTATGTTGGTGTTAGACGTGCGTCCGGTATCCGCCGTTAGTTCACAGGGAACTAGACAATTTATTGAGGCAGTGTGCCCCCGTTACCAAATACCATCTAGGTTCCACTTCTCTAGGCAGGCGATACCGAGAATGTACACGGACGTCAGAAAAAGACTCACCAGTGTCCTAAAAAATGCAGTTGTACCCAATGTCCACTTAACCACGGACATGTGGACAAGTGGAGCAGGGCAGGGTCAGGACTATATGACTGTGACAGCCCACTGGGTAGATGTATGGACTCCCGCCGCAAGAACAGCAGCGGCGGCACCAGTAGCAGCATCTCGCAAACGCCAACTCTTTCCTAGGCAGGCTACGCTTTGTATCACCGGTTTCCAGAATACGCACACAGCTGAAAACCTCTTACGGCAACTGAGGAAGATCATCGCGGAATGGCTTACCCCAATTGGACTCTCCTGTGGATTTGTGGCATCGGACAACGCCAGCAATATTGTGTGTGCATTAAATATGGGCAAATTCCAGCACGTCCCATGTTTTGCACATACCTTGAATTTGGTGGTGCAGAATTTTTTAAAAAACGACAGGGGCGTGCAAGAGATGCTGTCGGTGGCCAGAAGAATTGCGGGACACTTTCGGCGTACAGGCACCACGTACAGAAGACTGGAGCACCACCAAAAACTACTGAACCTGCCCTGCCATCATCTGAAGCAAGAAGTGGTAACGAGGTGGAATTCAACCCTCTATATGCTTCAGAGGTTGGAGGAGCAGCAAAAGGCCATTCAAGCCTATACAATTGAGCACGATATAGTAGGTGGAATGCACCTGTCTCAAGCGCAGTGGAGAATGATTTCAACGTTGTGCAAGGTTCTGATGCCCTTTGAACTTGCCACACGTGAAGTCAGTTCAGACACTGCCAGCCTGAGTCAGGTCATTCCCCTCATCAGGCTTTTGCAGAAGAAGCTGGAGACATTGAAGGAGGAGCTAACACGGAGCGATTCCGCTAGGCATGTGGGACTTGTGGATGGAGCCCTTAATTCGCTTAACAAGGATTCACGGGTGGTCAATCTGTTGAAATCAGAGCACTACATTTTGGCCACCGTGCTCGATCCTAGATTTAAAGCCTACCTTGGATCTCTCTTTCCGGCAGACACAAGTCTGCTGGGGTTGAAAGACCTGCTGGTGACAAAATTGTCAAGTCAAGCGGAACGCGACCTGTCAACATCTCCTCCTTCACATTCTCCCGCAACTGGGGGTGCGAGGAAAAGGCTCAGAATTCCGAGCCCACCCGCTGGCGGTGATGCAGGGCAGTCTGGAGCGACTGCTGATGCTGACATCTGGTCCGGACTGAAGGACCTGACAACGATTACGGACATGTCGTCTACTGTCACTGCATATGATTCTCTCAACATTGATAGAATGGTGGAGGATTATATGAGTGACCGCATCCAAGTAGGCACGTCACACAGTCCGTACTTATACTGGCAGGAAAAAGAGGCAATTTGGAGGCCCTTGCACAAACTGGCTTTATTCTACCTAAGTTGCCCTCCCACAAGTGTGTACTCCGAAAGAGTGTTTAGTGCCGCCGCTCACCTTGTCAGCAATCGGCGTACGAAGTTACATCCAGAAAATGTGGAGAAGATGATGTTCATTAAAATGAATTATAATCAATTCCTCCGCGGAGACATTGACCAGCAGCAATTGCCTCCACAAAGTACACAGGGAGCTGAGATGGTGGATTCCAGTGGGGACGAATTGATAATCTGTGAGGAGGGGGATGTACACGGTGATATATCGGAGGGTGATGATGAGGTGGACATCTTGCCTCTGTAGAGCCAGTTTGTGCAAGGAGAGATTAATTGCTTCTTTTTTGGGGGGGGTCCAAACCAACCCGTCATATCAGTCACAGTCGTGTGGCAGACCCTGTCACTGAAATGATGGGTTGGTTAAAGTGTGCATGTCCTGTTTTGTTTATACAACATAAGGGTGGGTGGGAGGGCCCAAGGACAATTCCATCTTGCACCTCTTTTTTCTTTTCTTTTTCTTTGCGTCATGTGCTGTTTGGGGAGGGTTTTTTGGAAGGGACATCCTGCGTGACACTGCAGTGCCACTCCTAGATGGGCCCGGTGTTTGTGTCGGCCACCAGGGTCGCTTATCTTACTCACACAGCTACCTCATTGCGCCTCTTTTTTTCTTTGCGTCATGTGCTGTTTGGGGAGGGTTTTTTGGAAGGGACATCCTGCGTGACACTGCAGTGACACTCCTAGATGGGCCCGGTGTTTGTGTCGGCCACTAGGGTCGCTTATCTTACTCACACAGCTACCTCATTGCGCCTCTTTTTTTCTTTGCGTCATGTGCTGTTTGGGGAGGTTTTTTTGGAAGGGACATCCTGCGTGACACTGCAGTGCCACTCCTAGATGGGCCCGGTGTTTGTGTCGGCCACTAGGGTCGCTAATCTTACTCACACAGCTACCTCATTGCGCCTCTTTTTTTCTTTGCGTCATGTGCTGTTTGGGGAGGGTTTTTTGGAAGGGCCATCCTGCGTGACACTGCAGTGCCACTCCTAGATGGGCCCGGTGTTTGTGTCGGCCACTAGGGTCGCTTATCTTACTCACACAGCGACCTCGGTGCAAATTTTAGGACTAAAAATAATATTGTGAGGTGTGAGGTATTCAGAATAGACTGAAAATGAGTGGAAATTATGGTTTTTGAGGTTAATAATACTTTGGGATCAAAATGACCGCCAAATTCTATGATTTAAGCTGTTTTTTAGGTTTTTTGGAAAAAAACACCCGAATCCAAAACACACCCGAATCCGACAAAAAAAATTCGGTGAGGTTTTGCCAAAACGCGGTCGAACCCAAAACACGGCCGCGGAACCGAACCCAAAACCAAAACACAAAACCCGAAAAATTTCCGGCGCTCATCTCTACTCGTAACTAGTATGTATGTATAAAGAAAGAAAAAAAAACCACGGTTAGGTGTTATATACAATTATGGACGGGCTGCCGAGTGCCAACACAGAGGTAGCCACAGCCGTGAACTACCGCACTGTACTGTGTCTGCTGCTAATATAGACTGGTTGATAAAGAGATAGTATACTCGTAACTAGTATGTATGTATAAAGAAAGAAAAAAAAACCACGGTTAGGTGGTATATACAATTATGGACGGGCTGCCGAGTGCCGACACAGAGGTAGCCACAGCCGTGAACTACCGCACTGTACTGTGTCTGCTGCTAATATATAGACTGGTTGATAAAGAGATAGTATACTCGTAACTAGTATGTATGTATAAAGAAAGAAAAAAAAACCACGGTTAGGTGGTATATACAATTATGGACGGGCTGCCGAGTGCCGACACAGAGGTAGCCACAGCCGTGAACTACCGCACTGTACTGTGTCTGCTGCTAATATATAGACTGGTTGATAAAGAGATAGTATACTCGTAACTAGTATGTATGTATAAAGAAAGAAAAAAAAACCACGGTTAGGTGGTATATACAATTATGGACGGGCTGCCGAGTGCCGACACAGAGGTAGCCACAGCCGTGAACTACCGCACTGTACTGTGTCTGCTGCTAATATAGACTGGTTGATAAAGAGATAGTATACTCGTAACTAGTATGTATGTATAAAGAAAGAAGAAAAAAACACGGTTAGGTGGTATATACAATTATGGACGGGCTGCCGAGTGCCGACACAGAGGTAGCCACAGCCGTGAACTACCGCACTGTACTGTGTCTGCTGCTAATATAGACTGGTTGATAAAGAGATAGTATACTCGTAACTAGTATGACTATAAAGAAAGAAAAAAAAACCACGGTTAGGTGGTATATACAATTATGGACGGGCTGCCGAGTGCCGACACAGAGGTAGCCACAGCCGTGAACTACCGCACTGTACTGTGTCTGCTGCTAATATAGACTGGTTGATAAAGAGATAGTATACTCGTAACTAGTATGTATGTATAAAGAAAGAAAAAAAAACCACGGTTAGGTGGTATATACAATTATGGACGGGCTGCCGAGTGCCGACACAGAGGTAGCCACAGCCGTGAACTACCGCACTGTACTGTGTCTGCTGCTAATATAGACTGGTTGATAAAGAGATAGTATACTCGTAACTAGTATGACTATAAAGAAAGAAAAAAAAACCACGGTTAGGTGGTATATACAATTATGGACGGGCTGCCGAGTGCCGACACAGAGGTAGCCACAGCCGTGAACTACCGCACTGTACTGTGTCTGCTGCTAATATAGACTGGTTGATAAAGAGATAGTATACTACTAATATTATATATACTGGTGGTCAGGTCACTGGTCACTAGTCACACTGGCAGTGGCACTCCTGCAGCAAAAGTGTGCACTGTTTAATTTTAATATAATATTATGTACTCCTGGCTCCTGCTATAACCTATAACTGGCACTGCAGTGCTCCCCAGTCTCCCCCACAATTATAAGCTGTGTGAGCTGAGCACAGTCAGATATATATATATACATTGATGCAGCACACTGGGCTGAGCAGTGCACACAGATATGGTATGTGACTGAGTCACTGTGTGTATCGTTTTTTTCAGGCAGAGAACGGATATATTAAATAAAACAAACAACTGCACTGTCTGGTGGTCACTGTGGTCGTCAGTCACTAAACTCTGCACTCTCTTCTACAGTATCACAGCCTCCGGTCAATCTCTCTCTCTCTCTCTCAACCCTAATCTAAATGGAGAGGACGCCAGCCACGTCCTCTCCCTATCAATCTCAATGCACGTGTGAAAATGGCGGCGACGCGCGGCTCCTTATATAGAATCCGAGTCTCGCGAGAATCCGACAGCGTCATGATGACGTTCGGGCGCGCTCGGGTTAACCGAGCAAGGCGGGAGGATCCGAGTCTGCTCGGACCCGTGAAAAAAACATGAAGTTCGTGCGGGTTCGGATTCAGAGAAACCGAACCCGCTCATCTCTACTAGATGGGCCAGGTGTTTGTGTCGGCCACTAGGGTCGCTTAGCTTAGTCACACAGCTACCTCATTGCGCCTCTTTTTTTCTTTGCGTCATGTGCTGTTTGGGGAGTATTTTTTTGAAGGGCCATCCTGCGTGACACTGCAATGCCACTCCTAGATGGGCCAGATGTTTGTGTCGGCCACTTGGGTCGCTTATCTTAGTCACACAGCTACCTCATTGCGCCTCTTTTTTTCTTTGCATCATGTGCTGTTTGGGGAGTATTTTTTTGAAGGGCCATCCTGCGTGACACTGCAGTGCCACTCCTAGATGGGCCAGGTGTTTATGTCGGCCACTTGGGTCGCTTAGCTTAGTCACACAGCTACCTCATTGCGCCTCTTTTTTTCTTTGCGTCATGTGCTGTTTGGGGAGTATTTTTTTGAAGGGCCATCCTGCGTGACACTGCAATGCCACTCCTAGATGGGCCAGATGTTTGTGTCGGCCACTTGGGTCGCTTATCTTAGTCACACAGCGACCTCATTGCGCCTCTTTTTTTCTTTGCATCATGTGCTGTTTGGGGACAATTTTATTGAAGGGCCATCCTGTCTGACACTGCAGTGCCACTCCTAGATGGGCCAGGTGTTTGTGTCGGCCACTTGGGTCGCTTAGCTTAGCCATCCAGCGACCTCGGTGATAATTTTAGGACTAAAAATAATATTGTATGGTGTGAGGTGTTCAGAATAGACTGAAAATGAGTGGAAATTATGGTTATTGAGGTTAATAATACTATGGGATCAAAATGACCCCCAAATTCTATGATTTAAGCTGTTTTTTAGGGTTTTTTGAAAAAAACACCCGAATCCACAACACACCCGAATCCGACAAAAAAATTTCGGTGAGGTTTTGCCAAAACGCGTCCGAACCCAAAACACGGCCGCGGAACCGAACCCAAAACCAAAACACAAAACCCGAAACTTGTACATTTAGGGACTAATTCAGATCTTATCGCTGGGCTGCTAATTTTGCTGTTCTGCGATCAGATAGTCTCCGCCTCCATGGGGAGTGTAAATTCGCAGTGCAAGTGTACGATTCCATGTGTAGCTCAGAGCTGCAAAAATGCACTTTGGGGGTCATTCCGAGTTCATCGCTCGCTGCCATTTTTCGCAGCGCAGCGAACAGGTTACTACTGTGCACGCGTATGCACCGCAATGCGCACGCGCGTCGTATGGGTACAAAGCGAATTGTTGCTGGGCGATGGATTTAACGAAGAATCCATTCGCACAGCCGATCGCAAGGAGTTTGACAGGAAGAGGGCGTTTATGGGTGTCAACTGACCGTTTTCTGGGAGTGTTTGGAAAAACGTAGGCGTGTCCAAGCGTTTGCAGGACGGGTGTCTGACGTCAATTCCGGCCCTGGACAGGCTGAAGTGATCGCGAGGGCTGAGTAAGTCCTGGGCTACTCAGTAACTGCCAAAAAACCTTTTCCTCCCGCTCGGCTGCGCACGCACACTTGCAAAGCGAAAATACACTCCCCCGTGGGCGGCGACTATGCGTTTGCACTGCTGCTAAAAGTAGCTAGCGAGCGATCAACTCGGAATTACCCACTTTGTGCAGTCTGTGCGCAACCAAGGATTTAAGGGGCAATTTAGATCTGATCGCTGCTGTGCTTTTTCACACAGGGGCGATTAGATCCTTACTGCACACGCGTATGCACAACAATGTGCACGCACATCAGAACAGCAACAACGGGCTTCGCCGGTCAGCGATGCGATGGTGCGAAAAATCCAATCGCACAGGCGTTCGCAAGGTGACTGACAGGAAGAGGCCGTTTGTGGGTGGCAACTGAGCATTTACTGGGAGTGTTCGGGAAAACGCAGGTGTGCCCAAACGCTTTCAGGTAGGGTGTCTGACGTCAGCTCCAGCCCCGATCAGCCCGTCATCTCCGGCCTCGATCAGCTGCGATGAGAACGGGCTGATTGGGGCCGGAGCTGACGTCAGACACCCTCCCTGAAAACGCTTGGACACTCCCAGCAAATGCTTAGTTACCACCCACAAACGGCCTCTTCCTGTCAGTCACCTTGCGAACGCACGTGCGATTGGATTTTTCGCACCATCCCGTCGCTAACCGGCGATGCCTGTTGTTGCTGTTTGACGTGCGTGCACATTGCGGTGCATACGCATGCACTGTTATGACCTGATCGCCCGCTATGTGAAAACGCACAGTAGCAATCAAATCTGAATTACCCCCTTAGTTTGAAGAGAAACAAAAGCATAGATAATGTATGCAGAAATGGATTTGCGTGTGCGCATTGCGGTGCATACGCATGTGCTGTTATGACCTGATCGCCCTCTGTGTGAAAATGCACAGCAGCGATCAGATCTGAATTACCCCCTTAGTTTGAACTTTGAAGGTAAACAAAAGCATAGATAATATTATTATTACATTTTATTTATAGGGCACCACAAGTGTTTCGCAGCGCCGTACAAAGGACAGTACAGGGAGACAAGAATAGGATTTTAATTACCTACCGGTAAATCCTTTTCTCGTAGTCCGTAGAGGATGCTGGGGTCCACATTAGTACCATGAGGTATAGATGGGTCCCTTGGGAGCCATGGGCACTTTAAGAGTTTAGTAGTGTGGGCTGGCTCATCCCTCTATGCCTCTCCTACCAGACTCAGTCTAGAAACTGTGCCCGAGGAGACGAACATACTTTGAAAGTAGGAAATACACAGATAGTGGTGAGATTCACACCAGCTCACTCATAACAAGGCAAACCAGGCCAACCAGCCTGAACAACCTCAGCAACCGCTGAATAACAGTACTTAAGCAAGTAACAACACAGTACTTAACCAAGTAACAAGGCAGTACTGAACCAAGTAACAACTGCAGGAAAACGAAGCACTGGGCAAGCGCCCAGCATCCTCTACGGACTACGAGAAAAGGATTTACCGGTAAGTAATTAAAATCCTATTTTCTCTTATGTCCTAGAGGATGCTGGGCTCCACATTAGTACCATGGGGCTGTACCAAAGCTCCCAGTACGGGAGGGAGAGCATGGAGGCTCCTGCAGAACTGATTGACCAAACTTTAGGTCCTCAGAGGCCAAAGTATCGAACTTGTAGAACTTAGCAAACGTGTTCGACCCAGACCAAGTAGCCGCTCGGCAAAGCTGTAAAGCCAAGACACCCCGGGCAGCTGCCCAGGAAGAACACACCTTACGAGTAGAGTGGGACTTAACAAATTTTGGACACGGCAAGCCTGCTGTAGAATAAGCATGCTGGATAGTGAACCTGATCCAGTGAGAAATCGTCTGCTTAGAAGCAGGACACCCAATCTTGTTGGGATCATAAAGGACAAACAGAGAGTCCGACTTTCTGTGACCTGAAGTCCTCTTCACATAAATCCTCAAAGCCCTCACAACATCCAAGGACTTTGAGGTAATTGAGGAGTCAGTAGCCACTGGCACCACAATAGGTTGGTTGATATGAAAAGCCGATACAACCTTTGGAAGAAACTGCTGACGCGTCCTGAGCTCAGCTCTATCTTCATGGAAAATCAAGTAGGGATTGATAAAGCTAAATATTTATCTTATTTAAAACCCTTTAAGAGGTCTAAGAACACTGTACGCTATTGACGTATGGAGTACCGTAAGGGTACGCACGTTGCGTAACAATCGCTAAGCCGTGGTCGAGACGCTCGAGCGTCACGTTCGCTCACGGCCAAGAGATCACAGGCAGGCACGCTATTGGCTGCCGACTAACGTAATGGTTCGCAATAGCGTAGCGGACGCTCGGGACCACGAGGAGATCACCAGCGGCGCAGACGCTCACAATGTTAAACCTTTATATCTAAACCATAAACAATGTAATATGCAGTAAAACCTTAGTGTAGAGATAGGGTGTAGATGCAACACAGTGTAACCTTATTAACTTAAAAGCTGTTCGAGCGTCACCGACGCACTGAGAATACTTAACACTATAAGAAATACACAACTACCGGGCTTAGGGTCTAACGCCTTATATGAATGTTATACTTGCAAAAAGAAAAATACAGTACAAGTCATACACTACAATATAACATAGACTAACTAACCAGATAACACAGGATATACAATACAATACTATTACGTTTAAGGGAATACGAGAGAGAAAGAGGAGGAGAGAGAGAGATAGAGAGAGAGAGAGATAGAGAGATATGGCTCACAATAACAAGAAAGACAATATGATTGCGGAGAAAAACTTACGCACAAGGGGAACGATCGCATGCGCCTCGATATCCAGCTCCCGATTATCAGCAATGAGAACCGTTGAAGAGAGTGAGCTGGATATGGTCGGCTTGTCTATTTATGCCCCCACACACAATACAATTCAATGGTCCCTACAATCTCATTGTTCATTGGACACAGGAATTCGTCTTCGCACTAAAACAAAAGGTCATAGGTTGATTCATACAGGTGGGCTGTGTCTACTTCCAACTGCTCAGGTGGGTGGGAAACTAGGTTTCCCGCCGCATGGATAAGTAAGTGCAAATAATAGTAAATGGACATAAACTTCTTATGTCCATAACTATTCGCACGAGCGATTAATTCGCTTCAAACCAACACCGGAATATTGCTAATTAAATACTCTTCCGATGGATACTAAACACCACTATATGACCCCTGTCTGACCCTTCATATCAAACAAAGAGGGATCTCTTTGTCCATGAACATGCTATATTAACTAAACTTTCAGAATCTATCAAAGGGACCATGATCTACAAAATACATTATGTGGTTAAAATATGTAACGATTGAGTCGCACGCTACGAACACATAAACTCTACCGTAAATGCACATACCGTGCGCCTGCGGGTGCCCGCAACAGCGAGTATGCGCACGCACGGGAGAGCGCACGCATGCGCAGCGCGGACCTGTATGAGGTGCAAATATGGCAGTGTGCATCGTGATATTTTTCAGACTTTGACAGTCCACCCTTTGGCAGTCAACAATAACTGCCACTTCCTAAAACATTTCAAAACGAGAAAAATATATGTCAAATGTAAATACATTTCCATGGTTGGGTAAGGGAGGAGAGGAGAAGGTAGGAAAAAGGGTATGACCTAGTGAGATAGCAGAAGCATGTGTGTATGAATCCATGTTTGGGGGGTCATGTATCATCGTGCCGTACGTGTTGTAAATCAAGCTTCGAGGTATTGCGAAGTATACATTTGAATTCCTTCTTATCCCGTGGTACGGGTCTGTGGATGGGCTGTCAAACTTTACCGAGCTCTTTTTCGGCTGTGGTTGCAACAAAAATGGGGAAGCACATTTTAGTTGATGATACATGAATGGGGGAATATGTGATTGCTGATATCTGTGCCTGTATTCCCTATCGACTATGTGTGTCATTACCTGAAGGTTGTAGAGATGAAGAAAAAGAACACTTATGGTAAATGCAGTGGTATTCTATGTCAGGTTAATGAACATTTGTCGGTTGAAGTCTTGTTCGGTGTCTGTTGAATGCAGTCTTCTTTGTGCTTTTGCCCAAAAGGTGCGAGCAAAAGCTTTGTCAATGTCCATAGACTTACAAAAGTGTTGGGCTAGCGTAATTTTAAAATTTCTAGGGAAACTGGGGGTCTATGGCATAGTTCATCAAATATCTGTGTATAAGGTTGTCAAAACTTCTTCTTTAATCCATCAGTTGTCTGTATACTGGATCATCAAATTCCTCGTCCAAGTGGGTCTTTTTACCTTGGAGAAAACGGAAAAACAGGTGAAAGAAACGGACCGTATAATCGCATTTTCATCACATCATTGTTTCTACCGTTGGGTCATAAATCAAATCCATTGGAATTACAATTTCCTCACTCCTTAGACTCATTACCCTGGTACTACGTTTGCACTTCATTAAAGCCTGACCGCATCTAAATATCAAGCCAATGGATATGACAACACCTAAGATACATAGAAGAAACTTCCCAACATCCATTATGACTCCTTGAGCCCATTCTCCTAAACCAGAGAACCAATTTCGCGGGTTCAACCATGACACCCAACCAGTCAGCTCATTACCTACAGCAGCAAGAGTGAGATTGTGTCTCCTGCGAAATTCCCACTTCAGTTGGAGAATATCGTCCATCTTTTGGTCTATGACCTCGACCGGGTCCTCGGTACTATTCGTTATATATGTGCAGCATTTCACGCCGTACTGCGTTGCCAGTGTGACACAATATCCGCCTGTCACCGCCGTGAGATAATTGAGAACCATTCCATGCTGTACCAGTTCTGTTTTATAAGCTTGAAGTTCTCTTCCAGTATACCTAAACGTGTCATCATACATTTCAGTGATATTATCTAACAAATTTGCAAGCGCAGATATGTATTTATAATTCAACACTCCTCTGGCGGTGCGAGTGAAATCTAATGCGATTAGAAACTGAATCCCGGTGGATTCATGGATCATGTCAGAGGCCGGATGCTCTGTTCTTTCTATCAGGTGCCGTTTAACTACGTGCTCGTAATGAGTATGAGTATAAGGAGCTTGGGCAACACGGTGTATATCTTTCATTTTGGCATGTGATACAGTCATTACTTCAGGCAGTACTTTTCCAATATAACACAATCCTTCAGAGTTTGGGGCAAGCCACTTATACGCCTTCCTCCCGCATATGAAATATGCATCATCGGGGAGAACATATGGGACGGAGTAGGACATAACCATATTACACATCCTCCATGTGAAATCTCCTACCCCTAATTCTCCCATCTGTCTAGTACACGTATCAGTTTGTACGATATGTGCACAGTATCCTGGTGATACTTCTCCAACTCTCGTAATCCTACTTCCTAGGGTATACCTATATCGGAAAGATTTTTCTCTACTGGCTATGTGGCGTATAAGCTCTGTATCTGTAGGCATTCTATCTGCCCTATATGAAAAGGTCATGGTTTGGTTGCTCCATGACACTTCCCAACTTCCCGGCTTTCGGGGATTGGTAATGTTAAAACATATTAGGGATCTATCCACATGATATTGGTGGAGCTTCAAACTAGGAGGACTGGAGATATTAAACCTCCTGTCCACCGGTCTCCCACCCTTTAGCTCAAGTACCTCCCCTACCGTTAAAGGAAATGGTACTAGTCCTGATTTGCTATGACCTTGAGGTACTTGAGAGCATACCCAACAATCTGTTTGATTTAACACACTACCCACTAAGGAGTGATAGTCACTCAATGGATGCCGGTCCATGTGGATATTAAAACTGGATTGGCATTTCTTGATGCACCCATCCTCAACTACATTGTCACAGAGCCTACAGATACAGTTTTCTTCAGCTAACAATCCTTCACAATTCCTTCTATTGTCAATGCTATCGGATCGTTTTCTGATACTCGCCTTTACTTGTTGATTAAGTTGTTCTTGGAAAACTACGCCTCCATCTTTGTCATCAGAACCCATTCCAGAACCTCTCTCGACCTCCATGGTACTCTCGCCGGAACAGACTGCTCTGGTCAACATCATGGTCAACAGGAAACTCCGGATCACAGTCTCTTAGGGCAAGTCCATCTTATAGGAGGAAACGGAGAAGAATGAGAAGAGGGAAAATAATTTGAGGGAGAGGGGATGGGAAGTGGAGAAAAACAATAAAAGGGAACAGGGAATCGACAACTGCTTTTGATCTTGTGATTTCCAATGCTCAGGTGCCGCCTCAGTCCTCCTGGAACAGACACTCCAGTGATACAACTTCCTCTACCGTCTGTTCCTTATCACGGGACCTCTCTGGATCAGCAACCTTCTTACAGTGGGACGAATGAACCCAAGTCTCTCTCTCGGCAACCTTCAATGCTGTAGTGCTAGTCAATAAGACTTGGTATGGTCCTTCCCATCTGTCAATAAGGCAACCTGAGCGTAGAAAATTCCGTATCATTACATAATCCCCAGGTTCAATGTCATGACAATTACTATCTGGTAAATCAGGAATCACCAACTTCAAATTATCATTTTGATTCCTTAGCTGTTTACTCATGTTAACCAGGTACTTTACAGTCACTTCATTGTTACACTTCAAATCATCCTGAGGGTTAATCATAACATGCGGTTGTCGACCAAACAAGATTTCAAAGGGAGACAGATTAAGAGGGGACCTGGGAGTGGTTCTGATGCTGTATAGTACAATGGGTAAAGCTTCTGGCCACGTCAATCCTGTCTCTGCCATAACTTTGCTCAGTTTATTTTTAATAGTGCTGTTCACTCTTTCCACCTTCGCACTCGCCTGTGGACGGTATGGAGTGTGCAGCTTGCTATCAATTCCCATCAACTTACACATTCCTAAAAACGTTCTGATCTGTTGCTGGGTTTGAGGCAGAGTCGTGTCTCTAATTGCTTGAATTCTATCAGCGGTCAGGTGTCTCAGTCCTTGTGTTAGACAGTGTCCCAAATATTTTACTTTAGTTTGGCATAATTGTAACTTGTCTTTGGAAACCTTGTGTCCTGTGTCTGAAAGATGAAACAGGAGCTGTTTCGTATCCTTCAGGGATGCTTCCAATGAATCTGAACACAGTAGTAAATCATCCACGTACTGTATCAATACTGATCCACTCCCTGGTTGGAAAGACTGTAAACAATCATGCAAAGCCTGAGAAAATATACTTGGACTGTCTATGAAACCTTGTGGTAATCGAGTCCATGTGTATTGGACTCCTCTGTATGTAAATGCAAACAAATATTGGCTGTCAGGGTGCAGGGGTACCGAAAAGAAAGCGGAGCAGAGGTCAATAACAGTGAAAAATTTCGCAGTGGGAGGGATTTGCATAAGGATGACAGCTGGATTTGGCACTACGGGGAACTGACTCTCAACTATTTTGTTAATCCCCCTTAGATCCTGCACTAGCCGGTAACCCCTCCCACCACTCTTTTTCACAGGGAAGATGGGACTATTGGCAGTGCTGGATGTTCTTACCAGAATGCCCTGTTGTAGCAAGCGCTCTATTACGGGATAAACTCCTAACTCCACCTCTGGCTTCAGAGGGTACTGTGGGATTTTTGGAGCTATCCTACCATCTTTTACTTGTACAACTACCGGAGCTACGTTTGCCATTAATCCAGTGTCCTGTCCATCTTTAGTCCAAAGTGACTCTGGTATCTGGGATGTCATTTCTTCTACTTGGGATGGAGTCCTATTTGTCATAATGGTATGTGACATTAATTTTGATGGGGAGTCTAACATGTCTCGCACTTCCTGAGCGTGATTCTCAGGTATGTCCAAGAATACACCTTCAGGAGTACAATAAATGACGCACCCCATTTTACACAATAAATCTCTTCCCAGGAGATTAGTCGGTGCCGATGCAGCCAGCAAAAAGGAATGCTTGGTATGTAAAGGCCCTATTGTAATCTCGGCTGGTTTGCTAACAGGGTAGTGCTGGACTACTCCCGTTACTCCCATGGCTGGAATTGTCTTACCAGTGATTCTCATGCCCACTGTCGAATTTATCACTGATTTGGCCGCCCCCGTATCTACAAGAAAGTTTAATGATTTACCAGCTACATTAATTGCAATTTCAGGTTCACTTCCAAGACTTGCAATCAATTGTACTGGCTGCAGATTACAGGTATGGCCACACCCCTATTGGGTATGGTGACCTCCCTGAATCCCGCTGGCAGCAACTACTTGTGAAGGGGTTAAATGGGAACTACCAGAGGCTTGCCAGTCTCTGTTCGGGGGGTATCTTTTTGTTTCCCCTGCATGTGGCTCATAACTCCGTTTCTGCGGACCCTGCTCCCAATGTCGTGTCTCGTGTCGTTGTCTAGGGGGTTGATATGAGTTTTGTGAATTTTTCACTCTACAATCTCGTGCCATGTGTCCCTGTCTATGACAAGAAAAACAAGTTACCACATTTGACTTACCCACAGGGTTTGGTGATTTATACAAAGGCTGCCTTGTGGTCAGGGCCTGTATACTTACGGCCATTAATTTATCAAATTGTGATTCCCTGTGTCTGGTGATATTCCGATCGTGATCAACAGCTGCCTCTCTCAAAGTAGCCACCGACAGACCTCGCCAACATGGTTGCGTGGTCTGCACCCTTGTCTTTAATGCCTCTTTTAAACCATCCATTAGTACAGATACTGCTACTTCTCGATGGTTTATGTTTGTTTTAATGTCCTCTATGCCTGTGTATTTTGCCATTTCTAGTAATGCCCTGTGAAAATATTCTGCAGCAGTTTCTGACTCTTTTTGTTTAATGGAGAAAATCTTGTTCCATTTAACTACAGCTGGAAAATACTCTTTTAACTGTAAACTTATCCTTTTTACATTATCTTTGTTGTACATATCTGTAAGAGGTACATCCTGATCCAATCCACAGTCAGCCAAAAATTGAGCTGCGTCGACATTGGAGGGTAAACATGCCCTCAGCAATATCTGCCAATCTTTGTTATTGGGCTCTAAAGTGTTCCCTAGGTCTCTGATGTATTTCTGGCTAGCAACTAAGTCTTTCCTAGGGTCAGGGAATTCAGACACTATGGTTCTTAATTCCATTCGGGAAAACGGGCTGTACATGGCAATGTTCCTAACAGGAGTGACTCCTGAAGTGTCCGTTTTCCCATTTGGCACTGCTATTACCCTAACAGGATTAAGTCTAACAACATCATTCTGTGTAGATTCTACAGCCTGTGGTGAAACAGTTTCAGCATAGTGTATGGTGCCGTACTTACCTGTTGATACGACCTCACCTGTCCCTCCGCTAGGGGCCTTTGTTACTAATCTTAAGGGTTGGGCCGTGCCTACTGTAGTTTCTGATATGGTGGCTGCTAGAGAGAGCGCTGATATTGTTGCCGATTCGTCCTCTTGATCACACTCCTGGGGAAAGTTCAAAACAGGGTACAACTTGCACGGGTTAATACTTGCATTGGTTAACTTATTAACATTTACACAGTTGCTAAGTGTTTGTTTGTTACACCCTAGTGCGTCATTCTCCGCAACCAATTTCTCTCCTGATATGTATGGTGGCGGCGGGGCCGTGGCTATCAATTTCTTGATAGGATTAGATCCCGCCGCCAGAGCCAATCCTCTCTGTATTTCACCCTCCTGTTGCCATAACTGCAAATAATCATAATGTTGGATTCGTCTCTTTGTTGATTTAATGAGACATATCCTCCTCCTTAAATTTTGTAACACTTCTGGGCTAAAGCTACCTACTCTTGGGAATTTCTCCCCGTCATGTACTGTCATTCTCTCCCATTCATCACATAAAACCTCTGTGTGTGAACCATATTTTTCACACATTACGTACCTTGCCGACCCGACTGGTCGGTTCACTGAATCAACCCGAACCGAGGTTGATCGCCCCCTTCCTGAACAATTGGCCCCCATAACTTGCAGGTGTTGCTTTCACCACCTCTGGCCTTCAATCAGGGTCTTCAGCGAGCCCTTACAAAAACCAAAATGTTCACGATAGGCTGACGGTGGCGGTTTACCGAGTACCCCACTCACTCGCCCACGCCGACCAATACGACCTACACACTGCCTTAGCGCTGGCGTACTCGACCCAGGGCCCCTAGGAACCTCTATTTACTGGAACATGTGAGTGTGTTCCGCAGAGCATTGACCCTTTCCAGTAACTATTGGTTGTTGGACAATTCCTGAGTGACCAGCGAACTTCCCTTCAGAAAATAAAAAATTACACAAATCACGTCAGAATGTACAAATAGTGTTTATGACCGGTTTCATACACAAATGGTACTGGTCAGACTAACTAATGCACACAATTACGTGCGGTACAATCGTTCAGCACATAAGCAACTAATCTTATGTGCAGAGCGACCAGTGGAATCGAAAATTTCGGCTGCGAATTCCTTCAGCCAGAGCTTTATTGGCCTATATGGGTTCTGCACCAACCCCCTGGGTTGTGCTACTTATCTCTATCTATAGCGGACTTCTTTGTCTGCTGTACCTGGACCTCCTGGTCTGTTCTGGACCTCCTGGTCTGTGCTACAGTATGACCTCCTGGTCTGCTATACTCTACTGCTCAAATTTTATATTTAACAAGGGATGCCTCCCTAGCCACCATGTACGACACTTACATGCATGTACCTCTGCGAGAACTCGACTTCTTGTGGTTCAACCTTGAAAATTGTATAAACTTATATATACAAAACACTCACTCATCACATGTACACTTTTGTTTCTATTTCTATTTCTGCGCAGAAATTTTCTTTAAACCAGATGTGTTGTGAATTTGGAGAAGGATCTGTTAGTCTAAATTTCGGACACTAAAATAAACTTGCGCTATTTATCGCGTTGCGCTATTTATCGCCTGTTGAAAATCAACACTATCGTGTGACTTGAGTTACGTGGGCGTACCCGGACGCTCCGTTGCGTAATTTACGCTGCGTGCGTCGGCCTTTGCGTACGCGAGTCTCAGCCCTTTGTTAGAGACACGTGTACACAAAGCCAATGTCCACCGTAACACAACTAACACGTTTATCAATGTTGATGATCCTCGATCATCTACCGAGCACCACGCCAATCTCTCCTTGTACCTTTAGGTAGAGTTACGTGTGCGCTTTACACTTTATCCCTTAATGCATTACCTTTACACTTTAACTATGAAATAGCGACAAATCTCTTTTAGCACGTTTTATCAATTATAAAATGGCAAACAGGAGAGTGATATATGAAAATACACGAAAAAGAAATGCAGATATGCGTGTGTGCGTACGCAAGGTAGAAATAAACAGTTTTAAAAGACACTAGCGTGTTGTTCTTACCTCCGGTTCCGGATTCCCTCAGCACCCTTTACTAAGCGAAGCAGACGCTTATCCCGTCAGCACTGTGAAGAATATGATCTCCCGCCCTTTGCTGATGGATAATGTCTGCTGAAATTACCTAGCAGAGATATGTGAAGGACAGGACGAGCCGCCAATTGATAAAGCTAAATATTTATCTTATTTAAAACCCTTTAAGAGGTCTAAGAACACTTGTACGCTATTGACGTATGGAGTACCGTAAGGGTACGCACGTTGCGTAACAATCACTAAGCCGTGGTCGAGACGCTCGAGCATCACGTTCGCTCACGGCCAAGAGATCACAGGCAGGCACGCTATTGGCTGCCGACTAACGTAATGGTTCGCAATAGCGTAGCGGACGCTCGGGACCACGAGGAGATCACCAGCGGCGCAGACGCTCACAATGTTAAACCTTTATATCTAAACCATAAACAATGTAATATGCAGTAAAACCTTAGTGTAGAGATAGGGTGTAGATGCAACACAGTGTAACCTTATTAACTTAAAAGCTGTTCGAGCGTCACCGACGCTCTGAGAATACTTAACACTATAAGAAATACACAACTACCAAGCTTAGGGTCTAACGCCTTATATGAATGTTATACTTGCAAAAAGAAAAATACAGTACAAGTCATACACTACAATATAACATAGACTAACTAACCAGATAACTACACAGGATATACAATACAATACTATTACGTTTAAGGGAATACGAGAGAGAGAGAAAGAGGAGGAGAGAGAGAGATAGAGAGAGATAGAGAGATATGGCTCACAATAACAAGAAAGACAATATGATTGCGGAGAAAAACTTACGCACAAGGGGAACGATCGCATGCGCCTCGATATCCAGCTCCCGATTATCAGCAATGAGAACCGTTGAAGAGAGTGAGCTGGATATGGTCGGCTTGTCTATTTATGCCCCCACACACAATACAATTCAATGGTCCCTACAATCTCATTGTTCATTGGACACAGGAATTCGTCTTCGCACTAAAACAAAAGGTCATAGGTTGATTCATACAGGTGGGCTGTGTCTACTTCCAACTGCTCAGGTGGGTGGGAAACTAGGTTTCCCGCCGCATGGATAAGTAAGTGCAAATAATAGTAAATGGACATAAACTTCTTATGTCCATAACTATTCGCACGAGCGATTAATTCGCTTCAAACCAACACCGGAATATTGCTAATTAAATACTCTTCCGATGGATACTAAACACCACTATATGACCCCTGTCTGACCCTTCGTATCAAACAAAGAGGGATCTCTTTGTTCATGAACATGCTATATTAACTAAACTTTCAGAATCTATCAAAGGGACCATGATCTACAAAATACATTATGTGGTTAAAATATGTAACGATTGAGTCGCACGCTACGAACACATAAACTCTACCGTAAATGCACATACCGTGCGCCTGCGGGTGCCCGCAACAGCGAGTATGCGCACGCACGGGAGAGCGCACGCATGCGCAGCGCGGACCTGTATGAGGTGCAAATATGGCAGTGTGCATCGTGATATTTTTCTGACTTTGACAGGGCTCTTGCAGGACAATGCCCCCAATTCAGACACACGCCTAGCCGAAGCTAATGCCAACAGTGTGACCACCTTCCAAGTGAGAAACTTGACCCCAACCTCCTGTAGAGGCTCGAACCAATCCGATTGTAGGAACTGCAACACCACATTAAGATCCCAAGGTGCCGTAGGAGGCACAAAGGGAGGTTGGATGTGCAGAACCCCCTACAAGAAAGTCTGAACCTCAGGGAGGGCCGCCAATTGTTTCTGGAAGAAAATGGATAAGGCCGAAATTTGGACCTTTCTGGATCCCAAACACAGGCCCACATCCACACCTGCTTGCAGAAAGAGTAGAAACCGTCCCAGTTGAAACTCCACCGTAGGAAACTACTTGGATTCACACCAAGACACATACTTTTTCCAAATCCGATGGTAATGTTTTGGCGTTACTCCCTTCCTAGCCTGTATCAGAGTAGGAATAACTTGTTCGGAATGCCCTTCCGAGCTAAGATCTGGCGTTCAACCTGCATGCCGTCAAACGTAGCCACGTTAAGTCTTGATAAGCGAATGGCCCCTGTTGCAGAAGGTCCTCTCTAAGAGGAAGAGGCCTTGGGTCTTCCAGCAGTAACTCCAGAAGATCCGCGTACCAAGCTATTCTTGGCCAGTCCGGAGCAATGAGGATCGCCTGAACTCTTGCTTTCTTTATGAGTTTTAGAATTCTTGGGATGAGTGGCAGTGGAGGAAACACATACACTGACTTGAACACCCACTGAGTTACCAGGGTGATCACTGCCACTGCCTGTGGATCCCGCGACTTGTTGAGGCGGGAAGCCATCATGTCTATTTGAGGTACACCCCAAAGATTTCTTACCTCCGTGAACACCTCTGGATGGAGGCCCCACTCTCCTGGATGGAGATCGTGTCTGCTGAGGAAGTCTGCTTCCCAGTTGTCCACTCCCGGGAAGGAAGATTGCTGACAGCACTGCCACGTGCTTTTCTACCCAAAGGAGGATCCTTGTTACCTCCGACATCGCTGCCCTGCTCTTCATTCTGCCCTGTCGGTTTATATAAGCCACCGTCGTTACATTGTCCGACTGCACCTGAATGGCCTGATCTTGTAGAAGATGTGCCGCTTGTAGAAGACCGTTGTACATGGCCCTTAGTTCCAGAATGTTTATTGGAAGAATGGATTCCAGATTTGACCACCTTCCCTGGAAGGTTTCTCCTTAGGTGACAGCGCCCCAACCTCTGAGATTTGCATCCGTGGTACGGAGGATCCAGCTCTGAATCCCGAACCTGCGGCCTTTGAGAAGGTGCGGCATTTGTAGCCACCACAAAAGCGAAATCCTGGCTTTCGGCGACAGCCGTATTCTCTGGTGCACGTGTAGGTGAGATCCCGACCACTTGTCCAGGAGGTCCAGCTGGAAAAACCGAGCATGAAATCTTCCGTACTGCAGAGCCTTGTAGGAGGCAACCATCTTCCCCAGAAGGCGAATGCACTGATGAATCGATACCCGGGCAAGCTTCAAGACATCCCGGACCATTGTTTGTATCACCAACGCCTTCTCCACTGGTAGAAACACCCTCTGCACTTCCGTGTCGAGGATCATCCTCAGGAAAGACAATCTCCTTGTCGGCTCCAAATGTGACTTTGGAAGATTCAGGATCAACCCATGATCCCTGAGCAGTCGAGTCGTGATTGCAATGGACTGATACAATCTCTCCCTGGACGACGCCTTTATCAGCAGATCGTCCAGATATGGAAATATGTTCACTCCCCCTCTGCGGAGTAGCACCATCCTCTCTGCCATAACCTGTTAGGCGCCGAGGGTCCGCCCGTCAGTGCGGCCCGGCGCCTAGCAACTAGGGACGCCGCATGCGGACAGCCGCCGGCTCCCTAGCAACGCTAGACGCCGGGCGCACGGAGCCGCTCAGACCCTAGCAACGGGGACGCCACTGTCGGACCGCGTTCCCCGTTGCTGGGTCTAGATTAATCACCTCATTGGTATCCTGGCCGTGCAGCATGCAGCTGCACGGCATGATTGTTAATTACCCTGTCTGGCTCCTGATTGGAGAGCTCCCAGTTAAAAGCACTCTCTGGACTTCTCACAGACGCCGGTAATAGCTTCCTGTTTGCTGTGTCTGTTGCAGAGACTTTTCCAGTCCTGTCTATCCGGTCGTTCCTGTCCTCAGTGGTCCAATACTCGGAAGTTGTCATCTTTTCCTGGAGTCCTGACCGAGCACCTTTAACATCCTGTGGTGTTCGTGAGTCGCGGCGTAGCCGTGTGTTGCGGCTTGACCGCTTACTATTTATTATTTGGTTATATTGTGTTTCGGAGCTTTTGCGGAGGATTCCGCTCCCACAAATCCACTCTGGTATCCAGCGGTGCTGGATAGGAGTAACAGATTCGTGGATTTTTGGTTGTCCTTTTCCCTGGCGGTTTGTCCGCACATACTTCTGGTTTAAGTTAGTTAGCTTGTAGCCCCTGGCCTGGTTGCTTAGTCAGAGGGCCCCTTGTTATCACCCTGTCTCGGATTTCCCTTTGTCTCCCATTAAGACCTGAGGGGGCATCGGAGTTGGGCAGACATAATCCGCCCTTCAAACGCGGCTGCCATGGGCTCAAGCAACCATAGTCTCGCAGGGGATTTCTGATAACACGGGCGAGACAACGGAGTTAGGGCGCCAGGGGTTACTAGGCTTTCCTGCTCCCGTAACCAGCATTCCATTCCAGTACTCTGACCTCCGTCATAAGATCACCTCTGGTCAGACGTACTGGTATCATAACATTATTACCGGCCAGACTAAAATTTAAAATTAAACAGGGTTTGATTTTTTCCCTTATTTCAGTTTGGAAGATTTGTCGGCCTCATGAATCCCACTGGTGTAGGGCCAAATCCTGGCCAGCTTCTAGTTAGTCAGATTCAAGAACTTACTCAGATGGTTCAGGATCTATCCCTTTGGGTGAGGTCACAGGAAGATCTGTTACGGACTTCCCCGAGGGTCGTTCCTGAACCAAAAATGCATTTGCCTGACCGTTTTTCTGGGGATAGAAAGCAGTTTTTTAATTTTAAAGAGTCTTGTAAACTTTATTTTCGTTTAAGACCAGTCTCCTCAGGTACGGAATCTCAGCGGGTCGGAATTATTATTTCTTTACTTCAGGGGGATCCCCAGACCTGGGCTTTTGGTTTAAGAACTGACGATCCGGCATTGTTGTCTGTAGACGCCTTTCTGGGATCTTTAGGGCTATTGTATGATGACCCTGATAGAGAGGCATCCGCCGAGAGTCATTTGCGTGCTCTCAGACAGGGTAAGAATCCCGCAGAGATTTATTGTACGGAGTTTCGCCGTTGGTCGAACGACTGTGGATGGAATGACCCAGCCCTGCGCAGTCAGTTTCGCCTCGGCTTATCTGAGTCTATAAAAGACAGTCTCCTTCAGTATCCCGCTCCTGAGACTCTTGATAAACTCATGGAGCTTTCTATTAAGATTGATCGTCGTCTCAGAGAGCGGAGGGCTGAAAAAGGAGCATCTGTCGGGTCTACTCCTGGTGTTTTTTCCATTCCTGTGGACATAGAGGAGCCCATGCAGATAGGTCTCTCCAAGCTGTCTCCTGAAGAAAGAACCAGAAGGCAAAATTCTGGTCTTTGTTTGTACTGTGGGAGTAAGGGACATTTTGCCCGTAATTGTCCGAACAAGTCGGGAAACGCCTCGACCAAGTGAATTGTGAGGGGGTTCACTTTGGTCTGCAGCTTATCTCCTCAAATAATTCACTGTTAGTCCCAGCTAAAGTTTCCTTTGGCAGCCTCTGTTCCTCGGTGTCGGCTTTTGTTGACAGTGGAGCTGCAGGGAACTTTATGGACTTAACGTGGGCCAAGGCCTTAGGTATTCCTCAGTTAGCCTTGGGTAGGTGTATCACCATGCATGGTTTAGATGGGAGTACCTTGTCCAATGGGGTTATTTCTCTCTGTACACCTCCTGTACTATTTTCGGTAGGAGCTCTTCATTCCGAAAAAATTGAATTTTTCCTTACCCATTGCCCAGCAGTTCCAGTGGTTCTGGGTCACCCTTGGCTGGCCTTTCATAATCCCATCATTGATTGGCAGTCGGGGGAGATCTCACAGTGGGGTACCATCTGTAATAAGGAATGTATTACGCTTCCCATCAGAATAGCTGCTGTCATTCCCGCACCCATTCCTGTGGAATACCAGGATTTTGTTGATGTATTTTCCAAGGGCAATGCGGACATTCTGCCTCCCCATCGGCCTTATGATTGTGCTATTGAGCTAATTCCTGGTGCCACTTTGCCTAAGGGAAGGTTATATGCATTGTCCGGACCTGAAACTGTGGCCATGAATGAATATGTTAAAGAAAGCCTAGGGAAAGGATTTATCAGGCCGTCTAAATCCCCTTTAAGTGCAGGCTTCTTCTTTGTGGAGAAGAAGGATGGATCACTCAGACCTTGCATTGACTTTAGAGCCTTGAATAAAATCTCAGTAAAAAATACTTACCCTTTGCCGCTGATTTCTGTCCTCTTTGATCAGCTACGTTCGGCTGTGATTTTTTCTAAGATTGACCTGAGAGGAGCATATAACCTCATCCGAATCAAGTCAGGGGATGAGTGGAAAACGGCATTCAGTACTCAGTCGGGTCACTATGAGTATCTGGTTATGCCATTCGGCCTGTCTAACGCTCCGGCAGTTTTCCAGGATCTCATTAACGATGTGCTCCGTGATTTTCTTGGAAGATTCGTAGTAGTCTATTTAGACGATATCTTGATATATTCTGACTCTATTGAACAACACGTTACCCAGGTGCGTCAGGTTCTAAAAAAATTACGTGAAAATCACCTATATGCCAAGCTGGAGAAGTGTGAATTTCATGTCACGGAGGTATCCTTTTTAGGGTACATTATTTCCCCTCGGGGATTCTGTATGGAACCGAAGAAGCTCCAAGCCATCCTTAGTTGGGCGCAACCCACCAACTTAAAAGCAATTCAGCGCTTTTTAGGGTTTGCGAATTATTATAGAAGATTTATTCACTCTTTCTCCGACCTAGTTGCTCCCATTGTGGCACTGACTAAGAAGGGAGCGGATCCAACCAACTGGTCACGTGAAGCTGAGTTATCTTTTCAGGCCTTGAAACAAGCCTTTGTCTCAGCCCCGGTCCTCAGACATCCCAACCCAGAATTGCCTTTCATTGTTGAGGTTGATGCCTCGGAGGTTGGAGTAGGGGCTATCCTATCTCAGAAGGATCCGGATTCTCTAGAATTACATCCTTGTGCCTTTATGTCCAGGAAATTCTCATCTGCTGAATCCAACTACGATGTTGGTAACCGGGAATTACTGGCTATTAAATGGGCTTTCGAGGAGTGGAGGCATTGGCTTGAGGGAGCAACACATACCATTTCAGTTTTGACTGATCACAAAAATCTTCAGTACATTGAATCAGCTAAACGGCTGAATGCCCGGCAAGCTCGTTGGGCTTTATTTTTTACTCGTTTCAAGTTTATTATCACCTTCAGGCCAGGTTCCAAGAATGCCAAGGCGGATGCCCTGTCACGCAGTTTTCTTCCAGTTCATGATAACAGTCCTGTTACTCCCATACTTCCGTCTTCAGTCATTCGGGCAGGCCTCACACAAGATTTATTTACCCAGTTAAAGCAGCTTCAACATCAAGCTCCTGGAAATACTCCTGCTGGTCGTCTTTATGTCCCTGAGTTTTTGAGAGCAACTGTTTTGACGGAGTTTCATGATAGCAAAGTTGCCGGGCATCCGGGGATCGCTAAGACTTTGGAATTAGTCTCCCGCTCAGTATGGTGGCCTGGTCTTTCCAAAGACATTAAGGAGTTTGTTTTTTCGTGTCAGGTCTGTGCACAGCATAAAGTTCCCCGTTCCTTGCCTATCGGTCAACTTATGCCCTTGAATGTTCCTCTCAGGCCATGGTCTCATATTTCCATGGATTTTGTGGTGGACCTCCCTCTGTCAGCCGGATGCCGAGTCATATGGGTGGTAGTTGACCGTTTTAGCAAGATGGCCCATTTCATTGCTCTTCCCCGATTGCCATCTGCCCAGGGATTGGCAGTTTTGTTCCTCCGCCATGTTTTCAGACTCCATGGGTTACCCACTGATATTGTTTCTGATCGGGGTCCACAATTCATTGCACAATTTTGGAAGTCTTTTTGTGCCTCTTTAAAGATGAAATTGTCTTTAACGTCTGGCTACCATCCCCAATCCAACGGGCAGACTGAGCGAGTTAATCAATCATTAAAACAATATTTGCGTTTGTACTCGGCCAAACTCCAAAATGACTGGCCCGAGTTTCTTCCGTTGGCGGAGTTTGCTTACAACAATGCCTGTCATTCCTCCACCAATGTGTCTCCATTTTTTACAGTTTTTGGTTTTCACCCCAGAGCTAATTCCTTTTTTCAACATTCCTCTGTCTCCTCACTGACCTTGACCGCTCATCTCAGACTCATTTGGAGAAAAGTGCACCTTGCTCTCAGAAAAGCGGCATTTCGGGAGAAAAATTTTTCTGACAGGCTCCGGCGGCCGTGCACTTTTAAAGTTGGAGATAGGGTGTGGTTGTCGACTCGCAACATTAGACTTCGACAAACCTCAGCCAGATTGGGCCCTAAATTTATTGGACCATTTCATATTATAAAAAAAATCAATCCAGTTGCTTTCCGGTTACGTTTACCAAGAACTCTCCGGATTGGAAATACTTTCCATTGCTCCCTGTTGAAACCATACGTTTCTTCCAGTAGATTTCCTCGGAAGATCTCTCAGGGGAAATCACCAATAGATGTACAGGGTCAGCAGGAGTTCTTGGTGGAGAAGGTTCTCGATTCCAAGTTGTCCCGGGGTCGGCTTTATTTTTTGGTACATTGGAGAGGTTATGGTCCAGAAGAAAGGTCTTGGGTCCTGGATGAGGATCTCCATGCCCCGAGGCTCAAAAAGGCATTTTTTCGAGAATTTCCTCAGAAACCTGGCCTTAGGGGTTCCTTGACCCCTCCTCAAGGGGGGGGTACTGTTAGGCGCCGAGGGTCCGCCCGTCAGTGCGGCCCGGCGCCTAGAAACTAGGGACGCCGCATGCGGACAGCCGCCGGCTCCCTAGCAACGCTAGACGCCGGGCGCACGGAGCCGCTCAGACCCTAGCAACGGGGACGCCACTGTCGGACCGCGTTCCCCGTTGCTGGGTCTAGATTAATCACCTCATTGGTATCCTGGCCGTGCAGCATGCAGCTGCACGGCATGATTGTTAATTACCCTGTCTGGCTCCTGATTGGAGAGCTCCCAGTTAAAAGCACTCTCTGGACTTCTCACAGACGCCGGTAATAGCTTCCTGTTTGCTGTGTCTGTTGCAGAGAGTTTTCCAGTCCTGTCTATCCGGTCGTTCCTGTCCTCAGTGGTCCAATACTCGGAAGTTGTCATCTTTTCCTGGAGTCCTGACCGAGCACCTTTAACATCCTGTGGTGTTCGTGAGTCGCGGCGTAGCCGTGTGTTGCGGCTTGACCGCTTACTATTTATTATTTGGTTATATTGTGTTTCGGAGCTTTTGCGGAGGATTCCGCTCCCACAAATCCACTCTGGTATCCAGCGGTGCTGGATAGGAGTAACGGATTCGTGGATTTTTGGTTGTCCTTTTCCCTGGCGGTTTGTCCGCACATACTTCTGGTTTAAGTTAGTTAGCTTGTAGCCCCTGGCCTGGTTGCTTAGTCAGAGGGCCCCTTGTTATCACCCTGTCTCGGATTTCCCTTTGTCTCCCATTAAGACCTGAGGGGGCATCGGAGTTGGGCAGACATAATCCGCCCTTCAAACGCGGCTGCCATGGGCTCAAGCAACCATAGTCTCGCAGGGGATTTCTGATAACACGGGCGAGACAACGGAGTTAGGGCGCCAGGGGTTACTAGGCTTTCCTGCTCCCGTAACCAGCATTCCATTCCAGTACTCTGACCTCCGTCATAAGATCACCTCTGGTCAGACGTACTGGTATCATAACATAACCTTGGTGAACACCCTCGTGCCGTGGAGAGGCCGAATGGCAGTGCCTGGAACTGATATTGACAGTCCAGCAGTGCAAATCTTAGATAAGTCTGGTGAGGTGGCCAGATCGGAATGTGAAGGTACGCATCCTTGATATCCAGGGATACCAGGAATTCCCCCTCCTCCAGACCTGAGATCACCGCTCTCATAGACTCCATTTTGAACTTTAATTCCCTCAAATAAGGGTTTAGCGACTTCAGGTTCGAAATTAGTCTGACCGAACCATCGGGTTTCGTACCACAAATAGGTTTGACTTTGAATAGTAACCCTTGTTTTTCAAATGCGGTGGAACCGGAAAAATGACATTTGCCCTTTCCAATTTTTGAATGGCTTCCTGTAGGATAGCCCTTTCTGTCAGCAAAGCTGGTAAGCCTGATTTGAAGAATCTGTGAGGTGGGAGCTCTTGAAATTCCAGCCTGTACCCCTGAGACACTATATCCTGCACCCAGGGATCCAGGCCGAATGATACCCAGACGTGACTGAAAATTCTGAGTCTCGCTCCCACCTGCCTGCTCTCCAGGCTGGGAGGTCCACCGTCATGCTGAGGATTTTGAGGAAACAGAGCCAGGCTTCTGTTCCTGGGAACCTGCAGGTGCAGGCTTTCTGGATTTTCCCAGACCACCTCTGAAGAAAGTGGTAGGGGTTTTGGATTTCTTAACCTTAGCGGTCCGAAAGCTTCCCCAAATAGAGCCTGACCTGTGAACGGTAGGTTCTCCACACTTCTCTTGGATTCCGTGTCTGCAGACCATTGGCATAGCCAGAGTTCTCTGCGTGCGGAGACAGCCATGGAAGACGTCCTTGCATTCAGATGACCCAGGTCCTTCATGGCCTCCACCATGAAACCAGCCGAATCCTGTATGTGACGTAAAAACATTTCAATGTCACTTCTATCCATAGAATCTAATTCCTCTCGTAATGTGCCTGACCACTTTACTATGGCTTTAGAAATCCATGCACAGGCAATAGTGGGCCTTAATGCCATCCTGGAAGCAGTGTATATGGATTTGAGGGTAGTCTCAATCCTGCAGTCTGCCGGTTCTTTCAACACGGTAGAGCCAGGAACTGGTAAAACCACCTTTTTTAGACAGTCTAGATACAGAAGCGTCTACTATAGGTGGGTTTTTCCACTTTTTCCTATCCACCTCAGGAAAGGGAAAAGCAACAAGAACCCTTTTTGGGAATCTGGAATTTTTTATCCGGGTTTTCCTAGGATTTTTCAAATAATGCGCTTAATTCCTTAGACGCAGGAAAGGTCAGAGAGGCTTTCTTATTGTCTGTAAAGTAAGCCTCCCTGACCTGCTGAGGTGCTTTGTCAGTAATGTTTAACACATCCCTAATGGCCTCAATCATGAGCTGCACTCCCTTTGCAAGGGATGCCTCACCCCCCCCCCCCCTGCATATCCCCATCACCGTCTCCCGTCTCAGAGTCAGGATCCGTGTCGACTTGCATAATTTGGGCAAGAGTACGCTTCTTGGTGCATATACCAGGGGAGTTTGAGGAGGTAGTGGGAACAGAACCAGACAAAACCTCTGCAGATTCTCAGTATGAGCAATCCTAGATGAAATCTGGGATACCTGGGATATCATTCCCTTAATTGAAGCCAACCACAACGGTTCGGTTTCAGAAGGCTGAGACATGATATTACATTCCTGAGTACATGGAATGGATTCCTCTGGGGAAGATACATACTCTGCAGCACAAGACACAGAGTCCCTGGACATGGTAATGTGAGAAATATGTACACACACAGAAAAATGTCAGACACAGTTTCCCCCAAGTACCTTCAGAGAGACACAGAGATAATGGAGCCAGCACCCACACAGCGCCCCAGTAGGCCGTTATATCGTAAAAGCCAGGCGCTGACTGTGCAACCTTAATAAGCTACACAGTGCCAAATAGTGACCAACACTCTCTCCCCCCCTTCTATAACCCCCTGGTACCACACAGGATAGCTGGAGTTATGTGGAGGGTCAGCGCTTCCTGTCAGCGTATCTGTGTGAATCTGCAGGGAGAAAATGGTGCTGGTGAGCTGCTGGATCCGCTCTGAGGAGAAGCTCCACCCCCTAATGGCGCGTCTTCCCACACTTTGAAAGATTATACTGGCCTGAGGATTTCATCGCTGGCAGCAGACAGAGTCCCTGATAGCCCAAGTGACCAGTGTGTAGGGTTTTGCGCTGGCCCAGGGCTCTCCTCACAGCGCCGCACAGTCTGCCTCTGACACCTCTGGAGCGCAGCATCAGTGCTGCGCTCCCACCCTGAAGCCGCCATACATGCCGGTTTCCCACTGGTTGGGTTGTCAGCAATCTACTCACCACCGACGTCTTCTGGCTCTGTAAGGGGGTGTCGGCATGCTGCGGGAGTGAGCAGTCGCCTCAGGGGCTTGCAATCATCACCCTCAGGAGCTCAGTGTCCTGAAGGCGGAGATAGTGGCCATTAACCTCAGAGGGTTGGATACTACTCCCCCCCTAAGTCCCACAAAGCAGGGAGGCTGTTGTCAGCAGCCTCCCTGTGCCTAACTGTATTAAAAATAATAAAACTAGAAAAACTCCTATGGAGCTCCACCGGGCACATTTTCTAAACTGAGTCTGGTAGGAGGGGCATAGAGGGAGGAGCCAGCCCACACTATTAAACTCTTAAAGGGACTCGTCTATACCCCATAGTACTAATGTGGACCCCAGCATCCTCTAGGACGTAAGAGAAACTTAGCATTACAGTAAATAAATAACAAACATAGAGTACAGGTAACAAAGAGCACCACAATTCTCAAAACATAATACAGCTTAGATGTAAGAAAAAGAAGGTAAAGATGGTCGAGGAGTAGGAGAGAGCTGCGGCTTTGACAACAAGAGGAAAGAGGGCCCTGCTCTGAAGAGCTAATAATCTAGTGGGGAGGGCCGACAGACAGATGACATGAGGTGCAAGCAAGCGGGAGGAAGCCTGATGGCAGTATGCAAGCAAAGCAGAGATATTCAAGGCATGGGGCAGGGGGATGGAGGAGCAGCCTAAGGACTAGGTTATGCATCGGATGGGTACACTTTGATAAACAGGTGGGTTTTCAGTGCCCGTTTGAAGCTTTGCAAGGTCAGGGAGAGTCTAATGGAGTGGGGGAACGCGTTCCACTGAAGGGGTGCAGCACGGGCAAAATCTTTAACTCAAGCATGGGAAGCAGTGACCAGGGCAGAGGAGAGGCGATGGTCATCGGCCGACCGTAGTGAGCAGGACGGAGTATGAAGGGAGAGTAGGTTGGAGATGTAGGGAGAAGTGGAATTAGAGATGGCCTTGTATGTGATGGTAAGGAGACTGAAGAGGATTCTGTAGGGGAATGGGAGCCAGTGTAGATTTTGTAGAAGGGGAGTGGCAGATGTGGAGCGGTGGGAGAGGAAGATGAGCCTAGCTGCGGAGTTGAGGACAGATTGGAGGGGAGCAAGATGGGAGCAAGTGAGGCCAGTGAGGAGAACATTGCAGTAGTCGAGTCGTGAGATGACCAGTGAGTGGATGATAAGTTTAGTTGTACTCTGGGTGAGAAATGCCTGATGCGAGCAATGTTGCGTAGCTGGATCCGACACGTTTGCGCCAGAACTTGGATGTAGGGTGCAAAGGAGAGGGAGGAGTCAAGAGTGACGCCCAGGGAGAGGAGTTGGGGAACGGGGGAGATGATTGTGTTGTCAACAGTGATAGAGATATTTGTAGAGTGTATTGCTCTGGCTGGGGGAAAGATAATGAGTTCAGTTTTGTCCATGTTGAGCTTCAGAGAGCGCCCAGACATCCAGGAGAAGATGGCAGAGAGGCAGCTGGAGACCTGAGAGAGGACAGAAGGGGACAGATCAGGAGATGAGAGGTAGAGTTGTGTGTCATCAGCATAATATGTGTGCAGAAATGGATTTGGACTGAAAGAAATGAGAGGTTGTGAGTGAGGTTAAACATTTATGGTAATACAGACAGGACTTTTAAGTGTTTGAAGGTATAATTGCAAAAAAAATACCCCCAAAAACATGATGACACTAACTATTTGATAAGCAGGTGAAATATACATTTTAAATTAACAATGATGCTATGAAAATTAGGAATTGTAAGTGTCAGCAGAAATAATGATTTCCAGCATACAGTGTAATAGCTGAAATTGCTGAAATCTGTATTTTCAATGAAAAACAACTATACCACTCACTTTGGACTTTGATAAATGAGTCCCTAAATCAGTTAGTGCAGGCTATTGATTTACCTAAAAATCATCTGGCTCCATAAAGCAACATGAGATATGTGCATTTTATTTTATTTTTGAAGTAGGAAAAGGAATATAAATGCAAACAATATATTTGTCTGTTCTACCTTTTGTAAATGTGTGTGGGTATCTTTAAAAGTCATTCATATAGGATCACCTGACACAACATTATTTTATGTTCTTATATTTAGATCTACATGTAGGTGCTATTAGATCTACATAACATTACACCTAACAATGTAAATAACCATTCAGTTTCCAAAGAATAAAAATAGTAAAGGGATAAATAATAAAAAGTAATCAAAAACACATAGAAAATATTGTAAAGAGAAAATGAATCAGGTTTTTCTCTTACGTCCTAGAGGATGCTGGGGTCCATTTTAGTACCATGGGGTATAGACGAGTCCACTAGGAGCCATGGGCACTTTAAGAGATTAATAGTGTGGGCTGGCTCCTCCCTCTATGCCCCTCCTACCAGACTCAGTTTAGAAAATGTGCCCGGAGGAGCCGGTCACGGCTAGGGGAGCTATTAGGCGTTTTCTAATACCCCTTTCAGACATGCTCTAAATTCCCGGGTTTTTACACATGAACGCGCATCAACCCGGGAATTTGGTATGTTTGAAAGGCACCGACCCGGGAATGTGATCCGGGTCGCCAACCCTGCAATTGACCTAGGTTTTTCCCGGGTTTTTCTTCCCGGGTTGGCTTCCCGGGTTAAGTCTGAAAGGCGCGACCCGGAAATTTGCTCTCCGGCTGCATGAAAAAGGTTTTCATTGGTCAGAAAGGGCCGCCTGATGCCTGCTGATGACCTCATCAGCGGCAGACGGAGGGGAACAGACGCCACAGCAGCATGGGAGGAAGCAGAGAGCTTTGCTGTGAAGTGTGGCAGTGCCAGAGTGCAGAAGGTACACAGAGCTATGCATGTATGTGTGCCAGTGCCAGAGAGTGCCAGAGTAACACAGAGCTGTGCAGAGAAATCTGCAGAAGTGTGCAGAGAAGTGTGCCAGAGGGTGCCAGTGAAGAGACTGCCATTTTGTTCATAAAGGCTCACTGGAAGAAGGAGGAGGTCCAGGAGCTACTACATGTGAGTGGTGAGGAGGAAATTAAATCACAAATAACAGGGACTGTTAAGGATGCCATGATCTATGGCAACATTGCAAAGATTCTGTCCAGCAGAGGTATTGTGAAGACACAACAGCAAGTTCTTAACAAACTAAAGTCCCTTAAGAAACAATATACCAAGGTCCATGAACAGAATCGAAATCGCAGTGGTATGGGAAGGATGGAGTGGCCCTTATATGAACTGTGCAGCAACGTGTTTGGCCATACAGCACTTAGCAATCCCGTTGCCCTTTCCTCATCTAGTGATGCTGGCACGCTGTCTGCTATACCATCAGCTACGGCTACATCGTCTCCAGAGTGCAGCCAGCAGAGCCCGGCATCATCGCAGAGCCTATTTGATGATGATCCAGATGTTGATTCGGATGTCACCGTCATTATCGATTCAAACAAGGCCACAGATGTGACAGCATCGTCGCAGAGCACGGGGGACGATTCCCTACCACAGACCCAGGGAGACAAGCCTACCCTACGCTCAAACAGTAAGTTTCCGGCATTATCATTGTCAGAGACATATTTAACATATAGTATATGACAATGCTTTTATGTAGTATACGAACAGTAATGACTATGATATTGTGACGTAATAGGGTGTTATTATTAAACTGTACCTGTTACTGCGTTTAAATTGTGCTAGCGTATGGTAACCGCAAGCACAGATGTATTCATATATTTTATAAATCTATTTGTCCAACTTACACTTCTGTGCGATATCCTATTGTTACCTTTGAGATGGTCAAAAAAAATCTGCTTTGTTTTTTAGTTTACACCGTCCCGCCTCGTAGGAAAAAGAAGACCAAAATAGAGGTAGCTACAAAAGCCATGACAAATATCCTGTGCGACCAACTACGCGAGATGGATTCAGATTGGCAGAGTCAAGAGGATGCAAGATTGCAAAAATTTATGGACAATGAACGTGAACTGCAGAGGAATTTGCTAACGCAAATGGTAGCTATGCAGGATAAGATCAGCAGCGAGAACCGTGAATTCCTAGGTCAGCTTTTTTCCAAAATGACCTCTACACCACAATTTACAAACACTCATTCTGACCTACAATCGCATTCTCACACCACATTTGGTCTAAAAACACGGTATGCCCAGCAAGGCCAGTCTTCCCCATCTTTTGGGCCTATATCCCAGTATATGCAACAAGCCCAGTCTCCACCATATTTTGGGCCTAGATCCCAGTATATGCAGCAAGCCCAGTCTCCCACCTCTTTTGGGGATACTCACCAGTTTGCGCAGCAAGCCCAGTCTCCCACCACTTTTGGGGATACTCACCAGTTTGCGCAGCAAGCCCAGTCTCCCACCACTTTTGGAGATACTCACCAGTTTGCGCAGCAAGTCCAGTCTCCCACCACTTTTGGGGATACTCACCAGTTTGCGCAGCAAGGCAAGTCTCCAACATCCTTTAATTCGACCTCGAATACATTGAAGAATAGACCGATAGGTCCAGAATTTGGAGATTCATTATCTAGTACAACTCCAGAGGAATCTACTCCCAGCAATAAACCACAGTACCAAATTCTCTAATGTATACTGTGCACATACAGTAAATGTTTGTTCTATGTTTATTGGTTGGGTATTGTGCCCATAACTTTATTTTTGTTTAATGTTTTGTTTGTGAAATACGTATGTTTAAAATGCGTATGTTTGTCTTAAAAAATTCAGGTATTGCGTAGAGATGAGCGCCGGAAATTTTTCGGGTTTTGTGTTTTGGTTTTGGGTTCGGTTCCGCGGCCGTGTTTTGGGTTCGACCGCGTTTTGGCAAAACCTCACCGAATTTTTTTTGTCGGATTCGGGTGTGTTTTGGATTCGGGTGTTTTTTTTCAAAAAACCCTAAAAAACAGCTTAAATCATAGAATTTGGGGGTCATTTTGATCCCAAAGTATTATTAACCTCAAAAACCATAATTTCCACTCATTTTCAGTCTATTCTGAATACCTCACACCTCACAATATTATTTTTAGTCCTAAAATTTGCACCGAGGTCGCTGTGTGAGTAAGATAAGCGACCCTAGTGGCCGACACAAACACCGGGCCCATCTAGGAGTGGCACTGCAGTGTCACGCAGGATGTCCCTTCCAAAAAACCCTCCCCAAACAGCACATGACGCAAAGAAAAAAAGAGGCGCAATGAGGTAGCTGACTGTGTGAGTAAGATAAGCGACCCTAGTGGCCGACACAAACACCGGGCCCATCTAGGAGTGGCACTGCAGTGTCACGCAGGATGTCCCTTCCAAAAAACCCTCCCCAAACAGCACATGACGCAAAGAAAAAAAGAGGCGCAATGAGGTAGCTGACTGTGTGAGTAAGATAAGCGACCCTAGTGGCCGACACAAACACCGGGCCCATCTAGGAGTGGCACTGCAGTGTCACGCAGGATGTCCCTTCCAAAAAACCCTCCCCAAACAGCACATGACGCAAAGAAAAAAAGAGGCGCAATGAGGTAGCTGACTGTGTGAGTAAGATAAGCGACCCTAGTGGCCGACACAAACACCGGGCCCATCTAGGAGTGGCACTGCAGTGTCACGCAGGATGTCCCTTCCAAAAAACCCTCCCCAAACAGCACATGACGCAAAGAAAAAAAGAGGCGCAATGAGGTAGCTGACTGTGTGAGTAAGATAAGCGACCCTAGTGGCCGACACAAACACCGGGCCCATCTAGGAGTGGCACTGCAGTGTCACGCAGGATGTCCCTTCCAAAAAACCCTCCCCAAACAGCACATGACGCAAAGAAAAATAAAAGAAAAAAGAGGTGCAAGATGGAATTGTCCTTGGGCCCTCCCACCCACCCTTATGTTGTATAAACAAAACAGGACATGCACACTTTAACCAACCCATCATTTCAGTGACAGGGTCTGCCACACGACTGTGACTGATATGACGGGTTGGTTTGGACCCCCCCCAAAAAAGAAGCAATTAATCTCTCCTTGCACAAACTGGCTCTACAGAGGCAAGATGTCCACCTCATCATCATCCTCCGATATATCACCGTGTACATCCCCCTCCTCACAGATTATCAATTCGTCCCCACTGGAATCCACCATCTCAGCTCCCTGTGTACTTTGTGGAGGCAATTGCTGCTGGTCAATGTCTCCGCGGAGGAATTGATTATAATTCATTTTAATGAACATCATCTTCTCCACATTTTCTGGATGTAACCTCGTACGCCGATTGCTGACAAGGTGAGCGGCGGCACTAAACACTCTTTCGGAGTACACACTTGTGGGAGGGCAACTCAGGTAGAATAAAGCCAGTTTGTGCAAGGGCCTCCAAATTGCCTCTTTTTCCTGCCAGTATAAGTACGGACTGTGTGACGTGCCTACTTGGATGCGGTCACTCATATAATCCTCCACCATTCTTTCAATGTTGAGAGAATCATATGCAGTGACAGTAGACGACATGTCCGTAATCGTTGTCAGGTCCTTCAGTCTGGACCAGATGTCAGCATCAGCAGTCGCTCCAGACTGCCCTACATCACCGCCAGCGGGTGGGCTCGGAATTCTGAGCCTTTTCCTCGCACCCCCAGTTGCGGGAGAATGTGAAGGAGGAGATGTTGACAGGTCGCGTTCCGCTTGACTTGACAATTTTCTCACCAGCAGGTCTTTCAACCCCAGCAGACTTGTGTCTGCCGGAGAGAGAGATCCAAGGTAGGTTTTAAATCTAGGATCGAGCACGGTGGCCAAAATGTAGTGCTCTGATTTCAACAGATTGACCACCCGTGAATCCTTGTTAAGCGAATTAAGGGCTCCATCCACAAGTCCCACATGCCTAGCGGAATCGCTCCGTGTTAGCTCCTCCTTCAATGTCTCCAGCTTCTTCTGCAAAAGCCTGATGAGGGGAATGACCTGACTCAGGCTGGCAGTGTCTGAACTGACTTCACGTGTGGCAAGTTCAAAGGGCATCAGAACCTTGCACAACGTTGAAATCATTCTCCACTGCACTTGAGACAGGTGCATTCCACCTCCTATATCGTGCTCAATTGTATAGGCTTGAATGGCCTTTTGCTGCTCCTCCAACCTCTGAAGCATATAGAGGGTTGAATTCCACCTCGTTACCACTTCTTGCTTCAGATGATGGCAGGGCAGGTTCAGTAGTTTTTGGTGGTGCTCCAGTCTTCTGTACGTGGTGCCTGTACGCCGAAAGTGTCCCGCAATTCTTCTGGCCACCGACAGCATCTCTTGCACGCCCCTGTCGTTTTTTAAATAATTCTGCACCACCAAATTCAAGGTATGTGCAAAACATGGGACGTGCTGGAATTTGCCCATATTTAATGCACACACAATATTGCTGGCGTTGTCCGATGCCACAAATCCACAGGAGAGTCCAATTGGGGTAAGCCATTCCGCGATGATCTTCCTCAGTTGCCGTAAGAGGTTTTCAGCTGTGTGCGTATTCTGGAAAGCGGTGATACAAAGCGTAGCCTGCCTAGGAAAGAGTTGGCGTTTGCGAGATGCTGCTACTGGTGCCGCCGCTGCTGTTCTTGCGGCGGGAGTCCATACATCTACCCAGTGGGCTGTCACAGTCATATAGTCCTGACCCTGCCCTGCTCCACTTGTCCACATGTCCGTGGTTAAGTGGACATTGGGTACAACTGCATTTTTTAGGACACTGGTGAGTCTTTTTCTGACGTCCGTGTACATTCTCGGTATCGCCTGCCTAGAGAAGTGGAACCTAGATGGTATTTGGTAACGGGGGCACACTGCCTCAATAAATTGTCTAGTTCCCTGTGAACTAACGGCGGATACCGGACGCACGTCTAACACCAACATAGTTGTCAAGGCCTCAGTTATCCGCTTTGCAGCAGGATGACTGCTGTGATATTTCATCTTCCTCGCAAAGGACTGTTGGACAGTCAATTGCTTACTGGAAGTAGTACAAGTGGGCTTACGACTTCCCCTCTGGGATGACCATCGACTCCCAGCAGCAACAACAGCAGCGCCAGCAGCAGTAGGCGTTACACGCAAGGATGCATCGGAGGAATCCCAGGCAGGAGAGGACTCGTCAGAATTGCCAGTGACATGGCCTGCAGGACTATTGGCATTCCTGGGGAAGGAGGAAATTGACACTGAGGGAGTTGGTGGGGTGGTTTGCATGAGCTTGGTTACAAGAGGAAGGGATTTACTGGTCAGTGGACTGCTTCCGCTGTCGGCCAAAGTTTTTGAACTTGTCACTGACTTATTATGAATGCGCTGCAGGTGACGTATAAGAAGGGAGGATGTTCCGAGGTGGTTAACGTCCTTACCCCTACTTATTACAGCTTGACAAAGGGAACACACGGCTTGACAAATGTTGTCCGCATTTCTGGTGAAATACTTCCACACCGAAGAGCTGATTTTTTTGGTATTTTCACCAGGCATGTCAACGGCCATATTCCTCCCACGGACAACAGGTGTCTCCCCGGGTGCCTGACTTAAACAAACCACCTCACCATCAGAATCCTCCTTGTCAATTTCCTCCCCAGCGCCAGCAACACCCATATCCTCCTCATCCTGGTGTACTTCAACACTGACATCTTCAATCTGACTATCAGGAACTGGACTGCGGGTGCTCCTTCCAGCACTTGCAGGGGGCGTGCAAATGGTGGAAGGCGCATGCTCTTCACGTCCAGTGTTGGGAAGGTTAGGCATCGCAACCGACACAATTGGACTCTCCTTGTGGATTTGGGATTTCAAAGAACGCACAGTTCTTTGCGGTGCTTTTGCCAGCTTGAGTCTTTTCAGTTTTCTAGCGAGAGGCTGAGTGCTTCCATCCTCATGTGAAGCTGAACCACTAGCCATGAACATAGGCCAGGGCCTCAGCCGTTCCTTGCCACTCCGTGTGGTAAATGGCATATTGGCAAGTTTACGCTTCTCCTCCGACAATTTTATTTTAGGTTTTGGAGTCCTTTTTTTACTGATATTTGGTGTTTTGGATTTGACATGCTCTGTACTATGACATTGGGCATCGGCCTTGGCAGACGACGTTGCTGGCATTTCATCATCTCGGCCATGACTAGTGGCAGCAGCTTCAGCACGAGGTGGAAGTGGATCTTGATCTTTCCCTAATTTTGGAACCTCAACATTTTTGTTCTCCATATTTTAATAGGCACAACTAAAAGGCACCTCAGGTAAACAATGGAGATGGATGGATACTAGTATACAATTATGGATGGACTGCCGAGTGCCGACACAGAGGTAGCTACAGCCGTGGACTACCGTACTGTACTGTGTCTGCTGCTAATATAGACTGGTTGATAATGAGATGTAGTATGTATAAAGAAGAAAGAAAAAAAAACCACGGGTAGGTGGTATACAATTATGGATGGACTGCCGAGTGCCGACACAGAGGTAGCTACAGCCGTGGACTACCGTACTGTACTGTGTCTGCTGCTAATATAGACTGGTTGATAATGAGATGTAGTATGTATAAAGAAGAAAGAAAAAAAAAACCACGGGTAGGTGGTATACAATTATGGATGGACTGCCGAGTGCCGACACAGAGGTAGCTACAGCCGTGGACTACCGTACTGTACTGTGTCTGCTGCTAATATAGACTGGATGATAATGAGATGTAGTATGTATAAAGAAGAAAGAAAAAAAAAACCACGGGTAGGTGGTATACAATTATGGATGGACTGCCGAGTGCCGACACAGAGGTAGCTACAGCCGTGGACTACCGTACTGTACTGTGTCTGCTGCTAATATAGACTGGTTGATAATGAGATGTAGTATGTATAAAGAAGAAAGAAAAAAAAAACCACGGGTAGGTGGTATACAATTATGGATGGACTGCCGACACAGAGGTAGCTACAGCCGTGGACTACCGTACTGTACTGTGTCTGCTGCTAATATAGACTGGATGATAATGAGATGTAGTATGTATGAAGAAGAAAAAAAAACCACGGGTAGGTGGTATACAATTATGGATGGACTGCCGAGTGCCGACACAGAGGTAGCTACAGCCGTGGACTACCGTACTGTACTGTGTCTGCTGCTAATATAGACTGGATGATAATGAGATGTAGTATGTATAAAGAAGAAAGAAAAAAAAAACCACGGGTAGGTGGTATACAATTATGGATGGACTGCCGAGTGCCGACACAGAGGTAGCTACAGCCGTGAACTACCGTACTGTGTCTGCTGCGACTGGATGATAAATAATGATATAAAAAATATATATATATCACTACTGCAGCCGGACAGGTATATATTATATAATGACGGACCTGCTGGACACTGTCTGTCAGCAGAATGAGTTTTTTATAGAATAAAAAAACACCACACAAGTCACACGACGAGTGTTTAACTTTTTCAGGCAATCACAATATAGTATACTATACTGGTGGTCAGTGTGGTCAGGTCACTGGTCAGTCACACTGGCAGTGGCACTCCTGCCTGCAGCAAAAGTGTGCACTGTTTAATTTTAATAATATGTATGTACTCCTGGCTCCTGCTATAACCTATAACTGCTCCCCAGTCTCCCCCACAATTAAGCTGTGTGAGCACAGTCAGATATTATACATAGATGATGCAGCACACTGGGCTGAGCACAGATATGGTATGTGACTGAGTCACTGTGTATCGTTTTTTTCAGGCAGAGAACGGATTATATTAAATAAAACTGCACTGGTGGTCACTGGTCAGTAGTCAGTCACTAGTAAACTCTGCACTCTCTAGTACTCCTAAGCTCCAGTAAATCAAGTGTCTCTGTCTCAATCTCACTCTCTCTCTTCTAATCTAAATGGAGAGGACGCCAGCCACGTCCTCTCCCTATCAATCTCAATGCACGTGTGAAAATGGCGGCGACGCGCGGCTCCTTATATAGAATCCGAGTCTCGCGATAGAATCCGAGCCTCGCGAGAATCCGACAGCGTCATGATGACGTTCGGGCGCGCTCGGGTTAACCGAGCAAGGCGGGAAGATCCGAGTCGCTCGGATCCGTGTAAAAAAAGCTGAAGTTCGGGCGGGTTCGGATTCCGAGGAACCGAACCCGCTCATCTCTAGTATTGCGCATACGCTCATAATTATGAGTACGTCATACACCTTGGTCTTATGATTATCTCGTTTGTATTTTTCACTGCAATACCGCAGCACTTTTTTTTTTAATGTAGAACAGGGGTCTTCAACCATTGCCCTGCAGCTGTTATGGAACTACACCTCCCAGCATTTTCTGCCACCGTTTAGCATGGGCTAAAATCTGCATGCTGGGAACTGAAGTTCCATAACAGCTGCAGGGCAAAGGTTTAAGACCCTTGTGATACACCATGCCCTTCGGCAAAACTACTTTTTTGTACTGCAATACAGCAGCACTTTCATGTTATGGCTAAAGTGGGTGTAATCCGCCTGTCATTCCTAAAAAGTTTTTGTACTATACCATATATGTCCTCATAATTGGGAGGATCTCATTAAAGATGCAAAAGATGTGCACACACGTTTTACAAGTTGAAAAAAAACTTTTATTCTTTCTAAAATAAACATTTTTGGAAAAGAAAAACTGGTGTACTATTTATTGGTATATAAATATGAAATTACTGTGGCCCTCATTCCGAGTCGTTCGCTCGGTAATTTTCTTCGCATCGCAGCGTTTTTCTGCTTAGTACGCATGCGCAATGTTCGCACTGCGACTGCGCCAAGTAATTTTGCTATGAAGATAGTTTTTTTACTCACGGCTTTTTCTTCGCTCCGGCGAACGTAATGTGATTGACAGGAAATGGGTGTTACTGGGCGGAAACACGGCGTTTTATGGGCGTGTGGATGAAAACGCTACCGTTTCCGGAAAAAACGCAGGAGTGGCTGGAGAAACGGAGGAGTGTCTGGGCGAACGCTGGGTGTGTTTGTGACGTCAAACCAGGAACGACAAGCACTGAACTGATCGCAGATGCCGAGTAAGTCTGAAGCTACTCTGAAACTGCTAAGTAGTTTGTAATCGCAATATTGCGAATACATCGTTCGCAATTTTAAGAAGCTAAGATTCACTCCCAGTAGGCGGCGGCTTACCGTGTGTAACTCTGCTAAAATCGCCTTGCGAGCGAACAACTCGGAATGAGGGCCTGTATTCCTAACATGGGGGGTAATTCCAAGTTGAGTTGATTGCAGCAGCAAGTTTGTTAGCAATTGGGCAAAACCATGTGCACTGCAGGGGGGGCAGATGTAACATTTGCAGAGAGAGTTAGATTTGGGCGGGTTATATTGTTTCTGTGCAGGATAAATACTGGCTGCTTTATTTTTACAATGCAATTTAGATTTCAGTTCGAACACACCCCACCCAAATCTATCTCTCCGTGCACGTTATATCTGTTCCCCCTGCAGTGCACATGGTTTTGCCCAATTGCTAAAATATTTGCTGCTGCGATCAACTCAGAATTAGGCCCATGGGATTTAATAGCCTGCCCTCCCCTTTGCATGACCTCATTATTATGTGCCTGCAAACCGTCCCCTTAAAATGATGACACTGCCTTAAAAACTGAAAAATCCAGCTTATGTCTGAAAGGGGCCAACCCGGAAATTTCCTGGGTCTGTGGTGTAGTATGAAAGGGGGTCTGAAGAAAAACCCGGGTTTTTGCTGGAGAGAAAATACCGGGACTTGAGCAGGGTAATTCCCGGGTCATATGTCTGAAAGGGGTATTAGTTTTTTTTATTTTATTAGAACTGCTTTGTTTTGACTTAGTGGGAAAGTAGGAACCAACTCTAGAAGTTAATGGTTCTCTATCTCCGCTGACAGGACACTGAGCTCCTGTGGGTGATGATCGCAAGCCCACGAGGCGACCGCTCACTTCCGCAGCACGCCCGCCACCCCGTAACAGAGCCAGAAGATAGAAGGTGGTGAGTACAGCGCCGGCGGCCCGGTTAGCGGTTCGCCGGCGGGAATGGCGGCACAAGGGTGGGAGCGCAGCCTGTCAGAGCTCAGCAACACTTAGTGTAGATGCTTGGAGGGGTGTCCTGGGCCAGCGCAGTCACCCTAAACTGGTCACAGACGCTAACAGGGGCTAATCCCGCTGTTAGCATAGATACCTCCGGCCAGTATAATCAAGTTTGTGCGGGAAGCCGCGCGCCATTACAGGGGGCGGGGCTTCTCCTCAGAGCGGATCCAGCGTTCACCAGTGCCATTTTCCTGTCTGCAGACATACAAGAGGACGCTGACAGGGAGCGCTTACCCTCCAGATAACTCCAGTTACTGGCGTTACCAGGGTGTTATAGACAGGGGGGAGTGCATTGTTAGTAATAACCTATTAACATTGGTTACTCAGCACCGGGCTTTTATCATAATAACTGCTCACAAGGGCGCTGTGTGTCTGGCTCCTTATACTCTGTGACTCTGAAAGTACTCTGGGGGAAACTGTATCTGACATTTTCGTGTGTGTGTGTGTGTGTGTGTGTGTGTGTGTGTATGTATATCCCACATTACCATGTCTAAGGACTCTGTGTCCTGTGCTGCAGAGTGTTTATCTTCTCCTGAGGAGTCTATCCCATGTACTCAGGACTGCAATATACTGTCTCAACCTTTGGAATCCGAACCCCCATGTGTGGCTTATTTAAGGGGAATGATATCCCAGATTTCAACAAGGATGTCACATACTGAGAAAGAGACGCAGTTTTTGAGGAAATCTGTGGAGGGGTTACAATATTTGGCACCCACTACTTCATCAAAAACACCACCTACATACCCACAAAAGTGTACACTTGCCCAGATAATGCAAGCTGACACTGACACCGACTCTGATACAGGGGACGGTGATGGGGATATGCAGGGGGGGAAATGCATCCTGGGTACAGGATATTGTGGCCCAGGGATACAGACTGGAGTTTCAAGAACTCCCACCTCACAGATTCTTCAAATCAGACTTACCAGTTACGTTGACAGGCAGCGCTATTCTACAGGAAGCCATTCAAAAATTGGTTCAAACAAATGTCATTTTTCCTGATCCACTCCACCTACAACACAAGGGTTATTACTCAAACCTGTTTGTGGTACTGAAACCGGACAGTTCAGTAAGGCCTATATTAAACCTAAAGTCATTGAACCCCTACTTGAGGGAATTCAAATTCAAGATTCTGAGAAAGGTCATTCCTACCCTGATACAGGCTAGGAAGGGAGTAACGTCAAAACATTACCATCAGATTTGGAAAAAATATGTGTCTTGGTGTGAATCCAAGAAGTTTTTTACGGTGGAGTTTCAACTGGGACGGTTTCTCCTCTTTCTGCAAGCAGGTGTGGATGGGGACCTACGCTTGGTCTCCATAAAGGTCCAGATTTCGGCCTTGTCCATTTTCTTCCAGAAACAATTGGCTGCTCTTCCTGAAGTTCAGACATTCTTGAAAGGGGTTCTGCATATTCAACCACCCTTTGTGCCGTCAACGGCACCTTGGGATCTTAATGTGGTACTGCAGTTCCTGCAATCAGATTGGTTCAAGCCTTTACAGGACGTGGACGTAAAGTTTTTTACTTGGAAAGCAGTCACACTGTTGGCTTTGGCGTCTGCTAGACATGTGTCGGAATTGGGGGCATTATCATGCAAGAGCCCCTACTTGATATTCTATGAGGATAGAGCTGAGCTCAGAACGCGTCAGCAATTTCTTCCGAAGGTCCTGTCAGCCTTTTATATCAACCAACCTATTGTGGTGCCAGTGGATACTGACTCCTCAATTACCTCAAAGTCCTTGGATGTTGTGAGGGCTTTGAAAATATATGTGAAGAGAACTTCTCGTCACAGGAAGTCTGACGCTCTGTTTGTCCTTTATGATCCCAACAAGGTTGGGTGTCCTGCTACTAAGCAGACAATTTCTCGCTGGATCAGGTTCACTATCCAGCAAGCTTATTCTACGGCATGCTTGCCGTGTCCAAAATCTGTTAAGGCCCACTCTACTCGTAAAGTGGTTTTTCCTGGGCGGCTGCCCGGGGTGTCTCTGCTTTACAACTTTGGCAAGCAGCAACTTGGTCAGAGTCGAACACGTTTGCTAAGTTCTACAAGTTCGATACTTTGGCCTCTGAGGACCTAAAGTTTGGTCAATCTGTTCTGCAGGAACCTCAGCACTCTCCCTCCCGTACTGGGAACTTTGGTACATCCCCATGGTACTAAAATGGACCTCAGCATCCTCTAGGACATAAGAGAAAATAGGATTTTAATTACCTACCGGTAAATCCTTTTCTCGTAGTCCGTAGAGGATGCTGGGCACCCGCCAAGTGCTTCATATTCCTGCTTTGTTACTTGGTTCAGTTTGTTGGTTCAGCCATTGCTGAATTGTTCCGAGTTGGTTAGCTTGGCTTTCCTTTTGTTGTACGTGTGAGCTGGTGTGAATCTCACCACTATCTGTGTATTTCCTTCTCTCGAAGTATGTTCGTCTCCTCGGGCACAGTTTCTAGACTGAGTCTGGTAGGAGGGGCATAGAGGGAGGAAACAGCCCACACTATTAATCTCTTAAAGTGCCCATGGCTCCTAGTGGACCTGTCTATACCCCATGGTACTAAAATGGACCCCGGCATCCTCTACGGACTACGAAAAAAGGATTTACCGGTAGGTAATTAAAATCCTATTTTTTCCTGCCATTTTTCGTTCTTGACGAGCCACATTTTGGTCACACGGGTATCTATTAACTATATGTAAGAGGGGCGGCGGTGCGTGTAGTGCCTGCTGCCGTGCAGGTGTAGGTTCACCACTTACCAGGCGCCGCACTCTCTCACCTTCAGGTACCGGAACCTTCAACGGACCTGGAATTCTTCAATCGGACCCAGACACGATGATTCCCTCTCGGAGCTGACGGACGAACGAGCTGAGGAGAAAATAGTCTACCTTAAGGGGGGTATCAACCCTTCTTCCACCGGAAAAGGGGATACCCCAGGGGTGACGGCGACCTTCACCGGTTGGGTGAAAGGTCATCACTGGCACAAAGCCTCAGCCACCCAGATTTCACACACTCGCACTCTTGCGCGTAGTGTGATGGAGGGGGTTCTCACGTCCGTGAGCAACCCCTATTCCGGCGCTCGGGGACAGACAAAGGGACAAACGTACACAGATGCTACTCACCGTCAGTTCCGCACTGCGAACATTTTCTTCGCTTACAGGTCCCTGTAAGGAGGCAAACAAACAAGCAAGCATACAGCCGTGCAGGGCCTAACTCTAACCTAGTGTCACACCCCTATACTAACTACAACGGCAGAGCCCTCAAACTAGCTCTGTGGGTGTGGTGCAACAAAACTAAACACAGACTTAACAAGCTCACACTTTGCCCTGCACGGTAACAACATATCCAATCACAATCCACAGCGCAAGCAACTACCACGGTGCTGTCCCTTTAAGTACCTGAATCAGAACACCAGGTAGTGGGGGCCGCACAGCTCACCCACCTCCCGTACTCTCTTTCCAGGGGCTCAGGCCGAGCGGGCCTGCCTGCCCTATCACCTTGGGGTGGACTGGGCATTGTGCCCAGTACCACCTGTATTCAAGTTCGGGGGAACCGCTTATTTATTGGGCCTAGCGCCCCCTATTTGCGCACGGGCCCGAGGCTCGATATTACCCACGGGCCTAGCGCCCGCCTAACTCGTCACTCGTTGGGTGACCTGGGCCTACTACCCAGCATCACCTTATATTACCCTAATTGGCCAAAATACACTAGGGCCTAATGCCCTCTACGTGGCCTCGGGCCTAATGCCCGCCTGACAGTGCCGTTGAGGTGGCTTGGGCCTAATGCCCAAACCACCTACTCAAATGGTGACCCCAACCTCCTATCTGCGCCCCCGGCCTAGTGCCCGAATTGTGCCCCTGGGCCTAATGCCCGTCCCTGATGGTCTAGGGAGGAAAGGAGAGGGGGGTGGAAGTAGCCTCACTGAGGCCTCACCTGATCCGGGGGTCTCCGGCGCCCTCTTCTGCCGCTGACCCGTCCTGGCCAGCGGCGTTGCCTCCGCTCCTCCGTGTCCAGCCGCCGCTGGACATCTTCTGTCAGGAGCCCGACGTCTTCTGGCCTCTTCAGCGGCCTCCGGAGCTCCTCTTCAAATGGCCGTCGTCTTCTCCTCCGCGCCGGTCTCTCTTCTGCGCTCCGACTTCCTCCTCCGGGACCCGGCCGCTTCTTCTTCCGCGCTCTTCTGGACTTCTTCGGCTCCCGCCCGGCGTCTGACGTCAGCCGCCGGGGGCGGGGCCTATGACGCGGCGAGCGCCGATTGGCTCGCCGCGCCCGCCTCCGATTGGCCGGCGCCCCGCGAGCCGCGATTGGCTCGCAGACGGCGCCGGGTTTGAAAAGACGCCGGCGGCGCTTCTCATTGGCGGCCCAAGTGGCGCCAAGTTTGAAACGCTGCGGCGCCGCTGCCCATCACCGCCGACAGTCTGGTGCAGGGAAATATCTGATCCCTGCACCGGACACCCGCCGCTGCAACGATGTGCCCTGTAGTACAGGGCACATCTCCACATATACAGCTTCAGTGACAACCTTTATGGGGGGAATCCAATTGCACACGGGAAATTAAAACATTTTTGTGCTGCAGGATTTTGGTATTCAGTTAAATCCCAGAGTTTTCAGTGCTGAAAACCCCATGACCATTTTTTTTCAATTGGATAACGCAGTTATCGGGAACGTGCATAATCCAAAATTGGGCACGAGGTACGCAAGGTGTTTTACCTCACTAAACCTCGTGCCGAATTGGATGCCCCCTTACGTTTTTTTTTGTTTTTTTTAGCAAACCAAAAAAGCAAACTAATGGGCACAACCATGATGAAATGCAGGTTGGGCAGATGTAACATGTGCAGAGAGTTAGATTTGGGTGAGTTATTTTGTTTCTGTTCAGGGTAAATACTGGCTGCTCTATTTTTACACTCCAATTTAGATTTCAGTTTGAACACACCATACCCAAATCTTAATCTCTCTGCACATATTACATCTGCCCCACCTGCCGTGCATCATGGTTTTGCTCATTAGTGTGTTTTTTTTTTGTTTGCTAACAAACCTGAATTAGGTCCTAACTGCACTCCATTTAAGAAATATACTGTATATTTGCAAAAAATTGATCACAAGAGATGTATTAAGATATAGCATTAAATTAATAATAATTGGTTCTGTAATAGTGAAAGCAATAGTTTTGTTTCTGTGTCAGTTAGTTACCTGCACACAACGACATAGCGAACATTTGCATATTTAACAGTAACTTGGCAGATGCTGCTACTAATATTTGCAGGATGTCTCTATAAATTCATGGTCATTGGGACAGAAAGCAAAATATGCATATGGAACTGCAAGAGTCAGTAAAAGTATCCAGAACAAGGATCTCAACACACAGCCAAAGCTGTACTAGACAGTGCTACTGATGGTTAGTATGGGGTAGAGACACAGAAAAATCTATAGTTATTACAATTAGATCTAAAGCTAAACCAATTATTTTAAAGCCTTGTAGTGTCCTTCATACATTACATTTACTGTGCAGAGTTAGCGGGAACCATTTTTTGCCCATTCTAACACTGCCATGGGACAGTAGGATGGTGTAATGGTTAGCATTACTGCCTCACAGCACTGAGGTCATGGGTTTGATTCCCACCATGGTCCTAACTGTGTGGAGTTTGTGGAGAGAGCAAGCCTACCATGCTTGTGTGGGTTCCTCTGGGTATGCCGGTTTCCTCCCATAATCCAAAAATATACTGGTAGGTTAATTGGCTCCTGACAAAAATTAACCCCAGTCTGTAAGTGTGTGAATGTGTTTAGGGCAGACTAGATGTGACAAGTGGTTCTTGTCTGGCATCAAACTTTATGATACAGTGGAAACATCATATTTTATAAAATAGTATAAATTAAGCATGGCACTGCGTTTCAACCAGTAAAAACAATTCAGTGGTTAATTACAGTTCTTCAGGTTTGAGATCCATTTTCTTATAATTGACTCTCATGGACTTGGTTCACTTTAACTCTTAACCCTCCATATACTGGCAATTAGTGAAAGTGAGGTAGAATTGGATTGACATTCTTATTTATAAAATCGGCAATTTCTTCTTTTGATTCACATCCCGTGGCATGCATTACTGTATTTGCTAATTGGCAAGAGGATAGTAGAGCTGGGACAACGAATGGTCATTTTTACTCTGCTATGTGATGTGCTTAGGGCCAAAACCAGGATTGGTTGACACCCGTGGCAAGGCAGTAATTCGCCACCCCCGAAACCCTGACTCTTCCCCCCCACACACACTAAGATAATCAGATGATCAAATATATTGAAATAAGTGGAACTGAAGGGGTGGTGGGGGAAAGTGACATAACCTGTAAATGAGGTGAGAAACCTCCAGTCTCGCTGATATACAGCTCACAGAACCTGACATTGGAAATAACTTTTCTGTATATACAGCAGTGGTGCAAGTGGGCGGGTACGGGTGGGCACGGCGTACCCTTAAAAATTTAGCCGTGGGGTACGCCGTACCCACCGCCGACGGGCCGCCGCTGCTCCCTCTCTTCCTCCCTCTGCTGCTGCTCACCGCCGCTGCTGCTTGAGCGGAGGAGAGCGCAGTGTGCACCTCTCCTGCCCCTTAGTGTCTCCCTTCAATTCAGCGACAGCCCGTGAGCCAATAAGAGCTCACAAACCGGCAGCCAAGGCTCCTGCTTGGCTGCCGGACCGCGAGCTTTGATTGGCTCACGGATCGGCGCTGAATTGAAGGGAGACACCCGCACCGCCGCCAGAGACTGAGGGGCAGGAGAGGCGAACGCTGCACTCTCCTCCCCTCACACACAGGACAGCAGCAGCGGTGAGCAGCAGGGGAAGGAGGGGGATTAACTGGCACTGGGGGCATATCTGGCAGTGGGGGCATAGCTGGCACTGAGGGGACATGTGTATCTGGCACTGGGGGCATAGCTGGCACTGGGTGGACATGTGTACCTGGCACTGGGGGGACATGTGTATCTGGCACTGGGGGCATATCTGGCAGGGGGGGGACATGTGTATCTGGCACTGGGGGCATATCCAGCACTGGGGGGACATGTGTATCTGGCACTGGGGGCATATCTGGCACTGGGGGTATAGCTGGCACTGGGGGGACATGTGTATCTGGCACTGGGGGCATATCTGGCACTGGGGGAATATCTAGCACTGGGGGGACATGTGCATCTGGCACTGAGAGCATATTTGGCACTGGGGGCATATCTGGCACTGGGGGCATATCTGGCACTGCGGGGACATGTGTATCTGGCACTGGGGGCATGTCTGGCACTGGGGGCATAGCTGCCACTGGGGGGACATGTGTATCTGGCACTGTGGGCATATCTGGCACTGGGGGCATATCTAGCACTGGGGGGACATGTGTATCTGGCACTGAGGGCATATCTGGCACTGGGGGGACATGTGTATCTGGCACTGGTGGCATATCTGGCACTGCGGGTACATGTGTATCTGGCACTGGGGGGACATGTGTATTTGGAACTGGGGGCATATCTGGCACTGGGGGCATATCTGGCACTGTGGGGCATTTCTGTATCTGGCACTGGGGGGCAATGTATATCTGACACAGTGGGGGCATTTGTGTATCTGGCACTGTGAGGCTATGTATATTTGGCACTCTGGGGGCATTTGTGTATCTGGCACAGTGAGGCAATGTGTATCTGGCACTGTGGGACAATGTATATCTGGCACTGTGGGGCAATGTATAACTGGCACTATTCGGGTCATATGTGTATCTGCCCCTCTCCCCATATGTGTATCACGCCCCCATTTTCATTGGCCATGCCCATGTGGCATTTGGCCACACTCATTTTTTGGGCACGCGCACCTTTGGCGCATGCACACAGTACCTAGAAGACATTTTTTCTACTTGCACCACTGATATACAGTAGTACAATTATAAAGATGTGTGTTACTGCAGTAGGGGCCCGGGACAGACTCTTGCGCAGGCAGCTCCTGGGAATTGCTGGTGGATCACAACAGTCACCACCACACCCAGCCTCCTGGAAGGTGCCTGTCTGGCTGCTCTGCTGACCCCACATCACCCGTGGTAATCACAGTGCAGAAGAGGTGCAGGTGTCATGCGTGAGCATGGACTGTGGGTGTGCTGTTGCACAGCACATCCCCGCAGCTCCCCTGTTCGCTCACCCCACTGTACATACCCCTGCGCACCCCCAGATCACCGAACATCTCACCTTAGTGACCACATCCCTGGCTCAAAATTGAGCCTGTGAGAATTCCAACAGCTACACCGCTCAGGCTACCGGTCTCATCCATTGCGACCACTTAGGTCAGAGGCTGCATCCCATCCCGTGCATCAGAGCCTCGGGAGCCACCTGCCAGTATATCCACAGCACCATGAACGGCGCTTCTTTCTGACGTCTATGACACCTGTCACGGAAGACTGCTGATGATGTCAAGGACAGGCCCAACTGTTATTGTGTCATGCTCACCTATGACACCATGGGAAAGTGACAGTCTCTGCTCCCCCTTAAATCCTGCGCCTGGAGCACATGCTCCCCCCCCCAAAAAAAAACCAAAAAAAAAACCAGGAAACACTTAAGACCATATTCCACTAGAAAAATGTACATTATACAGCCAAATGTAAAATAAGATACAGTAGATTTGCTTATCTCTGGCGTTATAGTAGGGACCTCAAAAAAATGATATGACAGATGCATGATATACTCAATAAGACGTACAAACCCTTAATAATTATGAGCTCTAATTTCAGGGACAATTTAATAAACAATGTTTCTCTGACGTCCTAGTGGATGCTGGGAACTCCATAAGGACCATGGGGAATAGACGGGCTCCGCAGGAGACTGGGCACTCTAAAAGAAAGATTAGGTACTATCTGGTGTGCACTGGCTCCTCCCACTATGACCCTCCTCCAGACCTCAGTTGGATTTCTGTGCCCGGCCGAGCTGGATGCACACTAGGGGCTCTCCTGAGCTCCTAGAAAGAAAGTTTATTTTAGGTTTTTTATTTTACAGTGAGACCTGCTGGCAACAGACTCACTGCATCGAGGGACTAAGGGGAGAAGAAGCGAACCTACCTGCTTGCAGCTAGCTTGGGCTTCTTAGGCTACTGGACACCATTAGCTCCAGAGGGATCGACCGCATGGAACTGGCCTTGGTGTTCGTTCCCGGAGCCGCGCCGCCGTCCCCCTTACAGAGCCAGAAGCAAGAAGAGGTCCGGAAAATCTGCGGCAGAAGACTTCGGTCTTCACCAAGGTAGCGCACAGCACTGCAGTTGTGCGCCATTGCTCCTCATGCACACTTCACACTCCGGTCACTGAGGGTGCAGGGCGCTGGGGGGGGCGCCCTGAGGGCAATATATGACACCTTGGCTGGCAAATCTACATCATATATAGTCCTAGAGGCTATATAGATGTAAAATTACCCCTGCCAGTATTCCAGAAAAAGCGGGAGAAAGTCAGTTGAAAAAGGGGCGGGGCTTCTCCCTCAGCACACTGGCGCCATTTTCTCTTCACAGTGCAGCTGGAAGACAGCTCCCCAGGCTCTCCCCTGTAGTTTTCAGGCTCAAAGGGTTAAAAGGAGAGGGGGGGCACAAAATGTAGGCGCAATATTGTATATACAAGCAGCTATTGGGAAAAATTCACTCAATATAGTGTTAATCCCAAAATTATATAGCGCTCTGGTGTGTGCTGGCATACTCTCTCTCTGTCTCCCCAAAGGGCTGTGTGGGGTCCTGTCCTCAGTCAGAGCATTCCCTGTGTGTGTGTGCGGTGTGTCGGTACGGCTGTGTCGACACGTTTGATGAGGAGGCTTATGTGATGGCAGAGCAGATGCCGATAAATGTGATGTCGCCCCCTGTGGGGCCGACACCAGAGTGGATGGATAGGTGGAAGGTATAAACCGACAGTGTCAACTCCTTACATAAAAGGCTGGATGACGTAACAGCTATGGGACAGCCGGCTTCTCAGCCCGCGCCTGCCCAGGCGTCTCAAAGGCCATCAGGGGCTCAAAAACGCCCGCTCCCTCAGATGGCAGACACAGATGTCGACACGGAGTCTGACTCCAGTGTCGACGAGGTTGAGACATATACACAATCCACTAGGAACATCCGTTACATGATCCCGGCAATAAAAAATGTGTTACACATTTCTGACATTAACCCAAGTACCACTAAAAAAGGGTTTTATGTTTGGGGAGAAAAAGCAGGCAGTGTTTTGTTCCCCCATCAAATGAGTGAATGAAGTGTGAAAAAGCGTGGGTTCCCCCGATAAGAAACTGGTAATTTCTAAAAAGTTACTGATGGCGTACCCTTTCCCGCCAGAGGATAAGTTACACTGGGAGATATCCCCTAGGGTGGATAAGGCGCTCACACGTTTGTCAAAAAAGGTGGCACTGCCGTCTTAGGATACGGCCACTTTGAAGGTACCTGCTGATAAAAAGTAGGAGGCTATCCTGAAGTCTGTATTTACACACTCAGGTACTAGACTGAGACCTGCAGATAGTGCTGTTGCAGCGTGGTCTGTAACCCTGTCAAACAGGGATACTATTTTGCGAACATAAGACGTCGTCTTATATATGAGGGATGCACAGAGGGATATTTTGCCGGCTGGCATCCAGAATTAATGCAATGTCCATTCTGTCAGGAGGGTATTAGAGACCCGACACTGGACAGGTGATGCTGACTTTAAAAGGCACATAGAGCCTTATAAGGGTGAGGAATTGTTTGGGGATGGTCTCTGGGACCTCGTATCCACAGCAACAGCTGGGAAGAAAATTTTTTACTTCAGGTTTCCTCACAGCCTAAGAAAGCACTGTATTATCAGGTACAGTCCTTTCGGCTTCAGAAAAGCAAGCGGGTCAAAGGCGCTTCCTTTCTGCACAGAGACGAGGGAAGAGGGAAAAAGCTGCACCAGTCAGCCAGTTCCCAGAATCAAAATTCTTCCCCCGCTTCCTCTGAGTCCACCGCATGACGCGGGGGCTCCACAGGCGTAGCCAGGTACGGTGGGGGGCCGCCTCAAAAATTTCAGCGATCAGTGGGCTCGCTCACAGGTGGATCCCTGGATCCTTCAAGTAGTATCTCAGGGGTACAAGCTGGAATTCGAGGCATCTTCCCCCCGCCGTTTCCTCAAATCTGCCTTGCCGACAACTCCCTCAGGCAGGGAGGCTGTGCTAGAGGCAATTCACAAGCTGTATTCCCAGCAGGTGATAGTCAAGGTGCCCCTACTTCAACAAGGACGGGGTTACTATTCCACACTGTTTGTGGTACCGAAACCGGACGGTTCGGTGAGACCCATTTTAAATTTGAAATCCTTGAACACATACATAAAAAAATTCAAGTTCAAGATGGAATCGCTCAGGGCGGTTATTGCAAGCCTGGAGGAGGGGGATTACATGGTATCCCTGGACATCAAGGATGCTTACCTACATGTCCCCATTTACCATCCTCACCAGGAGTACCTCAGATTTGTGGTACAGGATTGCCATTACCAATTCCAAACACTGCCGTTTGGACTGTCCACGGCACCGAGGGTCTTTACCAAGGTAATGGCAGAAATGATGATACTCCTTCGAAAAAAGGGAGTTTTAATTATCCCGTACTTGGACGATCTCCTTATAAAGGCGAGGTCCGAGGAGCAGTTGTTGGTCGGAGTAGCACTATCTCGGGAAGTGCTACAACAGCACGGATGGATTCTATACATTCCAAAGTCACAGCTGGTTCCTACCACACGCCTACTGTTCCTGGGGATGGTTCTGGACACAGAACAGAAAAAAGTGCTTCTCCCGCAGGAGAAAGCCAAGGAGCTGTCATCTCTAGTCAGAGACCTCCTGAAACCAAAACAGGTATCGGTGCATCACTGCACACGAGTCCTGGGGAAAATGGTAGCTTCTTACGAAGCAAAATTCCATTCGGCAGGTTCCATGCAAGAACCTTTCAGTGGGACCTCTTGGACAAGTGGTCGGGATCGCATCTTCAGATGCATCGGCTGATAACCCTGTCTCCAAGGACCAGGGTATCTCTACTGTGGTGGCTGCAGAGTGCTCATCTTCAAGAGGGCCGCAGATTCGGCATACAGGACTGGGTCCTGGTAACCACGGATGCCAGCCTTCGAGGCTGGGGGGCAGTCACACAGGGAAGAAATTTCCAAGGACTTTGGTCAAGTCAGGAGTCGTCCCTACACATAAATATTCTGGAACTGAGGGCCATTTACAATGCCCTAAGTCTGGCAAGGCCTCTGCTTCAAAACCAGCCGGTACTGATCCAATCAGACAACATCACGGCAGTCGCCCATGTAAACCGACAGGGCAACACAAGAAGCAAGATGGCGATGGCAGAAGCCACAAGGATTCTCCGATGGGCGGAAAATCACGTCTTAGCACTGTCAGCAGTGTTCATTCCAGGAGTGGACAACTGGGAAGCAGACTTCCTCAGCAGACACGACCTACACCCGGGAGAGTGGGGACTTCATCCAGAAGTCTTCCAACTGTTGGTAAACCGTTGGGAAAGGCCACAGGTGGACATGATGGCGTCCCGCCTAAACAAAAAACTAGATATTGCGCCAGGTCAAGGGACCCTCAGGCAATAGCTGTGGACGCTCTAGTGACACCGTGGGTGTACCAGTCGGTTTATGTATTCCCTCCTCTGCCTCTCATACCAAAGGTACTGAGAATAATAAGAAAACGAGGAGTAAGAACGATACTCGTGGTTCCGGATGGGCCAAGAAGAGCTTGGTACCCAGAACTTCAAGAAATGATATCAGAGGACCCATGGCCTCTACCGCTCAGACAGGATCTGCTACAGCAGGGGCCCTGTCTGTTCCAAGAATTACCGTGGCTGCGTTTGACGGCATGGCGGTTGAATTCCGGATCCTAAAGGAAAAGGGCATTCCGGAAGAAGTCATTCCTACGCTGATAAAAGCCAGGAAAGAAGTAACCGCAAACCATTATCACCGTATTTGGCGAAAATATGTTGCGTGGTGTGAGGCCAGGAAGGCCCCAACAGATGAATTTCAGCTGGGTCGTTTTCTGCACTTCCTACAGTCAGGGGTGACTATGGGCCTAAAATTGGGTTCCATTAAGGTCCAGATTTCGGCTCTGTCGATTTTCTTCCAGAAAGAACTGGCTTCACTGCCTGGAGTTCAGACATTTGTAAAGGGAGTGCTACATATTCAGCCCCCTTTTGTGCCTCCTGTGGCACCTTGGGATCTCAACGTGGTGTTAAGTTTCTTAAAATCACATTGGTTTGAGCCACTTAAAACTGTGGATTTGAAATATCTCACGTGGAAAGTGGTCATGTTATTGGCCTTGGCTTCGGCCAGGCGTGTGTCAGAATTGGCGGCTTTGTCATGTAAAAGCCCTTATCTGATTTTCCATATGGATGGGGCAGAATTGAGGACTCGTCCCCAGTTTCTCCCTAAGGTGGTATCAGCTTTTCACTTGAACCAACCTATTGTAGTGCCTGCGGCTACTAGGGACTTGGAAGATTCCAAGTTACTGGACGTAGTCAGGGCCTTAAAAATTTATATTTCCAGGACGGCTGGAGTCAGGAAAACTGACTCGCTTTTTATCCTGTAGGCACCCAACAAAATAGGTGCTCCTGCTTCTAAGCAGACTATTGCTCGCTGAATTTGTAGCAGGGTGAGGAAGGAGAGTATACGAGCAGAGTTTGAGGGAAGGAGCATGATGATGGAGGAAAGGATGGTACTGGAGGTGTATGGTGATGGAGGAGATGATGTGACCCAAGGAGCAGGATGATGGAGGAGAGGATGTGGCCGTAGTGTGAGGAAGAAGATGGGAGATGGTGAGAGGATGGTACTTGAGTGTGAAGGAAGGAGCAGGGTGATGGAGGAAATGATGGGACTGGAGGATCAGGGTTATGGAGAAGAGGACAGGACATGAGGTGCAGGGTAATGGAGAAGAGGATGGGACCGAGTGTGAGTGAAGGAAAAGGGTGATGGAGGAGAGGATGTGGCCGTAGTGTGAGGAAAGAAGCAGGGTGATATAGGAGAGGATGGGACCAGGGTGTGAAGGAAGGAGCAATGTGATGTAGAAGACAATGGGATCAGAGGAGCAGGGTAATGGAGAAGAGGATGGGACTGAGTGTTAGTGAAGGAGAAGGGTGATGGAGGAGAGGATGTGGCCATAGTGTGAGGAAAGAAGCAGGGTGATGGAGGAGAGGATGGGACCAGGGTGTGAGGGAAGGAGCAATGTGATGTAGAAGACAATGGGATCTTGGGAGAATGGGAGCAGGGTGATGGAGGAGAGGATGGAACCAGAGGAGCAGGGCGATGGAGGAGAGGATGGGACCGGAGGAGCAGGGTGATGGAGAATATAAGGACTTCTGGAGAAGCTGGCTACTGAGGGATATGATGGGACCGTAGTGTGAGGAAAGCAACAGGGTGATAGAGCAGAAGATGGAACCGGAGGAGCAGGGTGATGGAAGAGAGGATGACTCAGGAGAAGCAGGATGATGAAGAAGAGGTTGTGGTCTGGGGTGGGGAAAGGATCAGGGTGAGAGTATTTGGCTAGAGTATGAGGGAAAGCGCAGGGTGATGGAGAAGAGGATTGTTAAAATATAGTTCAAATATATACAAATTAATAAGTAAAAAAAAATCTGAACCAATAAAACATATGTAGTAACATGGAATCAACCTAAACATAACATAAAAAATTAAAAAAACACATACAATTAAACCATAAAATTGAAAATAAATATGCAATTCTCACTTAAAGGGCTCTTGCACACACTACCCCCATGTACTGACAGAAGAAAGCCATCAAGATGTCAGCTTTCAGAACACTGGCTCTGAATGATCACATGAAATCAGTGGCCAAGAATCTCCTGCCCACATAAACTGCTAATAGTGCAGTTTCAGAGGAGGCTTGGACCCCCGGGAAACTGGGATACGTCCCTTACTTCTTCTGCAGCTGCTGTCACTCTCTCACAGTGACAGTGCCAGGGCCTCACTTAGGGCACTGAGCTCTAAGTTGTGCCTGTCTGACCATATGTGCGAGTACCCGGTGGCAGCGGAGGCAAGGAACGGAGATGTCTGTTGACTCTATGACCATAGCGCAGCCTCTATGGCCATAGTTCATGGCCCTTGCCTTTCCTCAGTGGTGACTTCTCACAGTGCAGTGGAAGCAGAACCTACTCCTCTTTCACGGTGGCTATGCTGTGACTGTGGGAGCAGCGAGCACTGAGAAAGCAAGTTGGTAAGTAATTCTCTGGGAGACTGCAGACTGGCTGTAACTGTATAGGGAGTCGGTATTAATTTAAATATCAACTCCCAGCACATAGTGAAATGGGGGTTATTTTTTTATATTACAGCAGTGATATGAGGAACAGCACAGCTCCCAGCACATACTGATATCTGGTATTATTAAGTAGAAGAGAAGGGGCTGTACGTTGATAAATAAGGATGAATAACACAGCTCTCAGTGTGGAGAAAGGAGCAGGGCGATGGAGTAGAGAATTCGACCAGAGTGTGAGGGAAGGCGCAGGGTGATAGAGAAGAGGATTGTTCTGGAGTGTGAGAGGAGACGCATCATGATGGAAGAGAGGATGAGACTGAAGGAGCAGGGTGATGGAGGAGAGGATGGGATCGGAGTGTGATGGAAGGAGCAGGGTATGGAGGAAAGGATTGAGATTGTAAGCTTGCGATCAGGGCCTTCCTACCTCTATGACTGTCTGTTATTACCCAGTCTTGATTTATTTCACTGTTGTTTGCTATTGCTTTGTTTTATGTTATCACTATTTCCAATTGTAAAGCGCAGCATAATTTGCTGCACTATATGGGAAAATGTTAATATATAAATAAAGGATGGGTCTGAAGGAGAAGAAGATGGGTCGGAGTGTGAGGAAAGGAGCAGGGTGATGGAGCAGTGGATTCTGCTGGAGTGTCAGGGAAGGAACATCATCATGGAGGAGAGGTTGGGACTGGATTAGCAGGGTGGTGGAGAAGATGATGGGGCTGACTGTGAGGGAAGGAGCAGGGTGATGGAGGAGAGAATGGGACTGGAGGAGTAGGGTAATGGAGGAGAGTATTGGTCCGGAGTGTGAGGGAAGGAACAGAGAGGATTCTTCTGGAGTGTGAAGGAAGGAGCATATTGATGGAGCAGAGGATGGGGCCAGAGGAGCAGTGTAATGGAGGAGAAGATGGGACCAGAGTGTGAGGGAAAGAACATGGTGATGGAGGAAAGAATTGGACTGGAAGAACAGGGTGATGGATGAGAGGATGGGCAGGAGTGTGAAGTAAGGAGCAGAGTGATGGAGGAGAGGATTCTTCTGGAGTGTGAGGAAAAGAGCATCATGATGGAGGAGAGGATGAGACCAGAGGAGTCGGGTGATGGAGGAGAGGATGGGTCGGAGTGCGAGGAAAGGAGCAGGGTGATGGCGCAGAGGATTCTTCTGGAGTGTGAGGGAAGGAACATCATCATGGAGTAGAGGATAGGACTGGAGGAGCGGGGTGATGGAGGAGAGGATGGGGCTGAGTGTGAGGGAAGGAGCAGGGTGATGGAGGAGAGGATGTGGCCATAATGTGAGGGAAGAAGCAGGGTGATGGAGGGCCTAAGTGTGAGAGAAGGAGCAGAATGATGTAGGAGACAAGGTTAGGCATTAGAAGGGGGTTAGGGTGCAGGGACGGGAAGGTTATGGTTAGGTACTGGGGAGGGGGGTTAGGGTTAGGCACTTTCAAGGGGAAGTTAGGGTTAGGCACCAGGTTAGGAGGGATAGGTTTAGGCAGCGGGGAAGGGAGGGTTAGGCCCCACCCAGGGATGATTAGGGTTAGGCACCCAGAAGGGAGTGTTAGGGTAGTGGGCAAGAAAGGCTTAGCGTACTTTATGGGGGGCTATCGGGATTCTGATGGATGGGATGCCATTGTCAGTATTCTGACCGCCAGCATCCCGTCCATTGGGATATCATACTGAACCCGACATGAACACACACATAGCATATTCAATCTATGATAAATTCACAGGAATCAACTCTTTTGGAGACAAAGGGTGGGAATGAGTCTGAGAGACACAAGGTCCGGAGTATGAGGTTGGGAGACAAAGGGTGGTGGATGTGGCTGAGATACATGGAGAAGGGAATGAGAGACACAGGGTTAGGATGAGACTGAGAGACACAGGGTCAGGGAGATGAGACTGAGAAACACAGGGTAGGGATGAGGCTGAGAGACACAGGTTGCGGATGTGGCTAAGAGACATGGGTTGGGGAATGAGGCTGAGAGACACAGGGAAGGGGATGAACCTGAGCGGCATGGTAAATGAGTGAATGAATGGAGATGGAGAGACACAGAGGGATGAGGCTGATTCAGGGTAGGTAGGGAGGGGTAGAAGGGCGAATGTGCACCCCCCCATCACTTTTTCAAGCTTCTGGGGTGCCTGGGGTGATTCCGGCTGTTTGATTCAAATTTTTATACTCCTACTTCAAATTCCCACTTTGACATTGTCTACATGACATCATTCATTGATTATTGCACAAATAGGCTAATGTCATAAAAACATATCTTGAAACCTTACATATTTATTGACTTTAAATTTTTAACTATAAAATGGCAATTTCATAGTAAGGACACGCTTATGCTCATTTGTTGAGCCTTATGCACTAGTCCTATGAGCTGGAACTCCGCTGCTGCTTTCTTTATAAGAAAGAAGGATTTTCTCACTGAGTACCTGAGCACCTGAACTGGGATGTGTAGCAGTGCAAGAATTCAATGGGGTATGTTTACTATTGGTCAGTTTGGCAAAGCCACTGATCATCGGAGGCTTTGACTCATAGTTAAAAGCCCTGGTTTAGCATTCATTACTATTGTTGTTTTAAAACTATGATGATGATCGGTGTCTTTGATAAACCGACAAATAGTACATTTACGCTACGGTGTTTGGTTCCTCCATACAATGGTACAAAAACACAAACATAAACAAACGCTCCTAAAAAACATGTGGGTACATTACAAAATTGTTATTTTATAAAGCTGACTTTATTTACTATTAAGAAAAGCAGTCCGTTTTGCGGCAGTATAAATACGAGGGGGTTCAATAAGTAAGGTAACAAAAACTCTCATGTTTGTAATGTTCTTTATTTCATTCTAATTTCCCACCAAGCCAGAGCAGGTAGATCACTTCTTCACCTCACGGCCATTAGACTGCGCCTCATATCAGTCATACTGTCCCAACATCAGTTGTAGGATAGCAGGGCTGGCGGAAACATGGTCAGAGTGTGATCAGATTTCTGCATCTAAAGGGCACATCAGCAGCTGAAATTCATCGCCAACTTGTCGAGGGGTTTAGTAATAACATCATGTCACAAAACAGATCTGGGTTTGGGGCACTGCCTTTGAAATGGCAGGACACACATTCAAGATGAGCAGCGATGCGGTCAGCCAAGCACGTCCACCACAGATGACAATTTGTGCCGCATTGAAAGTCTGATTCAGGAGGACAGAAGCATTCAAGTTAGTGGTACTGCTGACAAACTGAACATCTCAGTGGGTGCTGTAAACAACATCGTTCATGAGCAACTGTGGTATAGGAAAGAGTATTCATGCTGAGCACCAAAGCAAGAAGTTCACAAAACCAATAGGATGGGTTGTCTCTTATGCACTCGAAGTGGTACCATGAGGAGGGAGTGTAATTTCTGAAGCTTGTTGTTACAGGCGATGAAACGTGGGTGAATCATGTAACACCAGAGACAAAGCAAGCATCCGTGACATAGAAACACGCATTGTTCCCACCTTCAAAGAAATTTAAAACAGCTCCATCAGCAAAGAAGGTCATGGTGACCGTGTTTTAGGACCACAAGTGTGTGCTTCTTGATGATTTCCTCACCAAAGGGCCCAATAATTATTATTAATCACTTTGCAATGCGCTCTGGGCGCGATATTAGTACCCAGAATTGCATTGCAGAATGCAACATCGGCGGTCTGTATTATAGAGTGCACACATGCATAGGGGCCGTGCACAGGATCGCAGCAGATATAGAGGGTCATTCTGACTTGATTGCTCGCTGCAGTTTTTTTCGCAGCCTAGCGATTAGTTAAAAAACTGGCAAATCTGCGCATGAATATGCACCGCAATGCGCACGTGCGACGTACGGGTACATCGAGCATCGTGGTTTTGCACAGGTTCTAGCAACGCTTTCAGTCGTACTGGTGGTCGCAAGATTGACAGAAAGTGGGAGTTTCTGGGTGTTAACTGACCGTTTTCTGGGAGTGTTTGGAAAAACGAGATTTATGGTAAGAACTTACCATTGTTAAATCTCTTTCTGAGAGGTACACTGGGCTCCACAGGGAATGACATTGGGGTGTAGAGTAGGATCTTGATCCGGGGCACCAACAGGCTCAAAGCTTTGACTGTTCCCAGAATGCATAGCACCGCCTCCTCTATAAACCCGCCTCCGTGCACAAAAGCTCAGTTTTTGTTAACCAGTTCCATGCGTCAGGGTGGGCGCCCTGTGGAGCCCAGTGTACCTCGCAAAAAGAGATTTAACAATGGTAAGTTCTTACCATAAATCTTGTTTTCTGCTGCGGGGTAAACTGGGCTCCACAGGGAATGACATTGGGGATGTCCTAGAGCAGTTCCTTATGGGAGGGGACGCACTGTAGCGGGCACAAGAACCCGGCGTCCAAAGGAAGCATCCTGGGAGGCGGAAGTGTCAAAGGCATAAAACCTTATGAACGTGTTCACTGAGGACCACGTAACCGCCATGCACAATTGTTCAAGGGTCGCACCATGGCGGGCCGCCAAAGAAGGTCCAACTGACCAAGTAGAATGGGCCTTTATGGTAGCAGGAGCTGGAAGGCCAGCCTGTACATAAGCATGTGCAATCACCATTCTAATACATCTGGCTAGGGTCTGCTTGTGAGCAGGCCAGCTACGTTTGTGAAAACCAAACAGAACAAAGAGAGAATCCAACTTCCTGATGGAAGCAGTTCTCTTCACGTAGATACGGAGAGCCTGTACCACATCCAAAGACCGCTCTTTGGAAGACAATTCAGGAGAGGCAAAGGCCGGAACCACAATCTCCTGATTAAGGTGGAAAGAAGACACCACCTTAGGTAAATACCCGGTGTCACGATCTGGGTAACTGGTCATCATTACTTACCGTTCAAGTGTCACCTGAGGCTGGCCCAGCGTTCCAGGGTGGGATCCTATCCACATTGCCAGCGTGTAGTGTGCTGATCTCTCCACTTTATATAATCTCCCTGTGATCCCGCTGCGCTATTACAACAGCTTCACAAGTTTAACACTAAGCATGGCGCCTCCTGTCCTCCGCGGCCCCTGCCGCTATTACCACTGCTTCCTATGTGTAATGCTCAGAATGGCGTCTCCAGCCCTCCGCGGCCTCCGCCGCCATTACCATTATTTCATATGTGTAACATTCCAGAATGGCGCTTTCAGCTCCCCGCGGCTTCTATCTCGCCATTGTCATGTGTGTGATGTTCAGTCTGGCGTCTCCTGCTCTCCGCGGCCTCCGCCGCCATTACTATTGTCCCCACATGGAATTACCAAACACACTTTCCCTCCAAAGGCTAACATGGGCGCAGCCATGTTTTTCCAGTCACATGTGGTTATTTTATCCTGTCCGCTGTGCTCTGGACTCTGCTTAATTAAGCCAGCCAATCCCTGCTTCCCAGCATGTATAAATATCCTGTTCCTGGGCTGGAAAGATGTCAGTGCTTTGGTTGTCAAACCCTGAGTTACCTGTCTCCTCTTTTGTGGTTATTCAGCTATTGTTCCAGGTATTCCAGCTCCTGAGTTCAGCTCTACTAGAGACCTACACCAGCTACCATCTGGCGGTGCAGCCTGACTTTGCAAGTGTACCAGCATTGTATCCAGCAATTGGCAGTGATCCAGTACCAGCATCTAGCTACCAGCTTCCAGCGGTGTTTCATATTGCCAGTCACCATCGGTGTCCTAACATCGATCTCAAGTCACCATTGGTGCCCTATCGCCGATTTCAAGTCACCATTGGTGTCCCTTCACCAATTCAAGTCACCATCGGTGTCCTAACACCGATCTCAAGTCACCATCGGTGCTCTATCGCCGATCTCAAGTCACCATTGGTGTCCCATCACCAATTTCAAGTCACCATCAGTGCCTCTCATCAATTTCAAGTCACCATCGGTGTCTCTCATCGACCTCAAGTCACCATCAGGGCCTCATCATCAATCTCAAGTCACCATCGGTGGCATTATCACCAATCTCAAGTCACTATCGGTGCCTTTCATCAAAACTCAACACACCATCGGATTCCTAACACCAATCACAAGTCATCATTGTTGTTCTGTTGTCAATCTCCTGCTTCACCAGTGTTTCTGCAATAGACTGTCCATTACACTGGTGTCAAATCATTACTCAACCATTTACAAGTATTCACCCTGTTTGGCTTTGCACCAGTATCTACAGTTTACGTTGTATCATTACCTAACACTGCTGAGCATCAATAAAACTCTTTAACTTTTTACAAAGTTGTCTTGGTCACGCCTTCGGGCATTTGTTCCAGAAGTAGTCTGCATGTCAAAGAACCCAATACAGCCTTCTAAGTTCTCCTACACTTCAGCCCCTACAACTGAGGCTTCCTCTGGTCAGCCTCAGCCCTCAGTTGTGACACCCGGGACGTGTTCTAAGAACCGCCCGATCACGGTGAAAAATCAGATACGGTGACCTACAAGATAAGGCACCCAAATCCGACACCCGTCTAGCAGAGGCAATAGCCAGCAGAAACAACACCTTAAGAGAAAGCCACTTAAGGTCTGCAGATTCAAGAGGCTCAAACGGAGACCCTTGCAAGGCCTCCAAAACCACCGACAAGTCCCAAGGGGCAACAGACGGGACATAGGGAGGTTGAATCCGCATCACAGCCTGAGTGAAAGTATGTACATCAGGTAACGTCGCAATTTTCCTCTGGAACCAAACCGACAAGCAGAAATATGAACCTTGATGGAGGCCAGACGAAGGCCCAAGTCCAGGACCTGTTGTAGAAAAGCCAAAAGTTTGGCCGTACTAAACTTGTAAGCGTCATGATTGTTAGATGTGCACCAAGCAAAGTAAGAATTCCAGACCCTATGGGAAATCCGAGCAGAAGCCAGTTTCCGGGTCTTAAACATAGTTTGAATGACCGCCTCAGAAAAACCTTTGGCCCTCAAGACGGAAGCTTCAAGAGCCACGCCGTCAAAGCCAACTGGGCTAAATCCTGAAAATACACAGGAGCCCTGAACAAGGAGATCTGGGCGCTGTGGATGTAGAAGGGGATGCTCTATCGAGAGACCCTGAAGGTCTGAGAACCAATGTCGTCTGGGCCACGCGGGAGCGATCAGAATCGGGATTCCTCCTTCTTGCTTGAACTTCCTTATTACTCTGGGCAGGAGTGACACCGGAGGGAACACGTATGGCAGTTGAAAGTTCCATGGAATTGCCAGTGCATCCACGAATGCCGCTTGAGGATCCCTTGTCCTTGCTCCGAAGACCGGTACCTTGTGATTGTGTCGAGACGCCATCAAGTCTACATCTGGAAGGCCCCACTTGTCCACGAGGAGTTGAAATACTTCTGGATGGAGGCTCTACTCTCCGGCGTGTACGTCCTGACGACTGAGAAAGTCCGCTTCCCAGTTTAGGACCCCCTGGCATGAATACTGCTGATATGGCTGGCAGATGGCGTTCCGCCCACTGAAGAATCCTTGATACTTCCCTCATTGCCATGCGGCTTCGAGTGCCGCTTTGATGATTGATGTACGCCACCGTGGTGGCGTTGTCCAACTGTACTTGAACAGGTCTGTTCTGTATTAAATGCTGGGCCAAGTTCAATGAGATGAACACCGCCTGCAATTCCAGAGTGTTTATCGGGAGGAGAGACTCCTCCTTGGTCCACCGACCCTGAAGGGAGTGTTGCTTCAAAACCGCGCCCCAACCTCTCAGACTGGCATCCGTCGTCAGAAGGACCCAGTTGGAGATCCAGAAGGGACGACCCCTGATCAATCGTTGGTCCTGAAGCCACCAGCTCAGTGACAGACGGACCTCCGGAGACAAGGAGTTCATTTGAGACCTGATCCGGTGAGGCAGGCCATCCCACTTGGCAAGAATCAGCTTCTGCAGAGGGCGGGAATGGAATTGAGCGTTATCCACCATGTCGAAAGAAGACACCATGAGTCCTAACACTTGCATTGCCGAATGTATCGACACTTGCAGACGAGATAGGAAGCATCAAATCCTGTCCTGAAGCTTCAGGACTTTCTCCTGAGACAAGAACAACTGCTGGTTGTGACTGTCCAACAACGCCCCTAGGTGCACCATGCTCTGAGCAGGGACCAGGGAAGATTTCTTCCAGTTGATGAGCCACCCGTGGGCTTGCAGAAACTGGATAGTCAGATCCAGATGGCGTAGGAGAATTTCTGGGGAATTTGCCAGGATCAACAAGTCGTCCAGGTATGGTAGGAGCCTGACCCCTTGACAGCGGAGCACAGCCGTCATTACCGCCATGACCTTGGTGAAAACTCACGGAGCTGTGGTCAAACCAAAAGGTAACGCCCAAAATTGGTAATGGAGGTTGCCAACCGCAAACCTCAGGTATTGCTGATAAGACATTGCAATGGAAATATGCAGGTAATCATACAGGCATCCTGTATGTCTAGGGAGACCATATAATCCCCAGGTTCCAATGCCAGAACAATAGAGCGAAAAGTTTCCATACGAAACTTGGAGACCTTCACAAATTTGTTCAAGGACTTGAGGTTGAGATTGGGCCGGGATGACCCATTCGGTTTCGGGACTAGGAACAGCGGTGAATAGTAACCCTTGCCTCTCTGAGCCAGAGGCACCTGTACTACCACTTCTGTGTCCAGGAGGGACTGTACCACAGAATGAAGAGTTTTTGCCTTCACCTGATCCGAAGGGACGTCTGTCAGGCAAAATCGATGAGGGGGATGATTTTTGAAGGATACGGCGTAACCTTGAGTGACGACTTACCATAACCAGGCATCGGAAGTGGTCTTCAACTAGAGATGAGCGGGTTCGGTTCGTCGAGATCCGAACCCCACCGAACTTCACGTGTTTTACATGGGTCCGAGGCAGCCTCGGATCTTCCCGCCTTGCTCAGTTAACCCGAACGAGGCCGAACGTCATCATCCCGCTGTCGGATTCTCGCGAGATTCGTATTCCATATAAAGAACCGCGCATCGCCGCCATTTTCACTCGTGCATTGGAGATTGAGCGGAGAGGACGTGGCTACGTTCTCTGCCTGAAAAGCTCAATATCTGTGCTCAGTGTGCTGCAAATATCTGTGCTCAGTGTCCTGCATTGTGGTGACCACCAGTATATTATAGTAGTACAGTACAGTAGGCCATTGCTGTATCTTGCAGCTCCGTGTCATGCTCAGTTCTAGACAGTATCCTGATCGGTGCTCAATATCTGCTGCATTGTTGTGTGACCAGTATATACTATATAGTAGTACAGTGCAGCATTTTGGTGACCACCAGTATAGTAGTACAGTACAGTAGGCCATTGCTGTATCTTGCAGCTCTGTGTCATTTCAAGTATCCATATCTGTGCTGCATGGTTGTGAGCAGTATATAGTAGTACAGTGCAGCATTTTGGTCACCAAAAGTATATAGTCGTACAGTACAGTAGGCCATTGCTGTATCTTGCAGCTCCGTGTCACTTCAAGTATCCATATCTGTGCTGCATTGTTGTGAGCAGTATATAGTAGTACAGTGCAGCATTTTGGTGACCACCAGTAGATATAGTAGTACAGTAGAGTAGGCCATTGCTGTACCTTACAGCTCAGTGTCACTTCAAGGTTCCATATCTGTGCTGCATTGTTGTGAGCAGTATATAGTAGTACAGTGCAGCATTTTGGTGACCACCAGTATATATAGTAGTACAGTACAGTAAGCCATTGCTGTACCTTGCAGCTCCGTGTCACTTCAAGTATCCGTATTTGTGCTGCATTGTTGTGAGCAGTATATAGTAGCACAGTGCAGCATTTTGGTGACCACCAGTATATATAGTAGTACAGTACAGTAGGCCATTGCTGTACTTTGCAGCTCCGTGTCACTTCAAGTATCCATATCTGTGCTGCATTGTTGTGAGCAGTATATAGTAGTACAGTGCAGCATTTTGGTGACCACCAGTATATATAGTAGTACAGTACAGTAGGCCATTGCTGTACCTTGCAGCTCCGTGTCACTTCAAGTATCCATATCTGTGCTGCATTGTTGTGAGCAGCATATAGTAGTACAGTGCAGCAATTTGGTGACCACCAGTATATATAGTAGTACAGTACAGTAGGCCATTGCTATTGATATAATAATATTACTGGCATATAATTCCACACATTACAAAATGGAGAACAAAAATGTGGAGGGTAAAATAGGGAAAGATCAAGATCCACTTCCACCTAGTGCTGAAGCTGCTGCCACTAGTCATGGCAGAGACGATTCAATGCCATCAACGTCGTCTGCCAAGGCCGATGCCCAATGTCATAGTAGAGAGCATGTAAAATCCAAAAAACAAAAGTTCAGTAAAATGAACCAAAAATCTAAATTAAAAGCGTCTGAGAAGCGTAAACTTGCCAATATGCCATTTACGACACGGAGTGGCAAGGAACGGTTGAGGCCCTGGCCTCTGTTCATGGCTAGTGGTTCAGCTTCACGAGGATGGAAGCACTCATCCTCCCGCTAGAAAAATGAAAAGAGTTAAGCTGGCAAAAGCATAGCAAAGAACTGTGCGTTCTTCTAAATCACAAATACCCAAAGAGAGTCCAATTGTGTCGGTTGCGATGCCTGACCTTCCCAACACTGGACGGGAAGAGGTGGCTCCTTCCACCATTTGCACGCCCCCTGCAAGTGCTGGAAGGAGCACCCACAGTCCAGTGTCTGATAGTCAAATACAGTCCAGTTCCTGATAGTCAAATTGAAGATGTCACTGTTGAAGTACACCAGGATGAGCATATGGGTGTTGCTGGCGCTGAGGAGGAAATTGACAAGGAGGATTCTGATGGTGAGGTGGTTTAAGTCAGGCACCCGGGGAGACACCTGTTGTCCATGGGATGAATATGGCCATTGACATGCCTGGTCAAAATACAAAAAAAAAATCACCTCTTCGGTGTGGAATTATTTAACAGAAATGCGGACAACAGGTGTCAAGCTGTGTGTTGCCTTTGTCAAGCTGTAATAAGAAGGGGTAAGGACGTTAACCACCTAGGAACATCCTCCCTTATACGTCACCTGGAGCGCATTCATCAGAAGTCATTGACATGTTCAAAAACTTTGGGTGACAGCGGAAGCAGTCCACTGACAACGAAATCCCTTCTTCCTCTTGTACCCAAGCTCCCAGTGCAAACCACACCACCAACTCCCTCAGTGTCAATTTCCTCCTTAGACAGGAACGTCAATAGTCCTGCAGGCCATGTCACTGGCAAGTCTGACGAGTCCTCTCCTGACTGGGATTCCTCCGATGGATCCTTGAGTGTAACGCCTACTGCTGCTGGCGCTGCTGTTGTTGCAGCTGGGAGTCGATCGTCATCCCAGAGGGGAAGTCGGAAAACCACTTGTACTACTTCCAGTAAGCAATTGACTGTCCAACAGTCCTTTGCAAGGAAGATGAAATATTACAGCAGTCATCCTGTTGCGGATAACTCAGGCCTTGGCAGCTGTGTTGGTGTTAGATATGCGTCCGGTATCCACCGTTAGTTCACAGGGACTTAGAGAATTTCTTGAGTTAGTGTGTCCCCGGTACCAAATGCCATCTAGGCAGAGCCGGCCCTAGCCAATATGATGCCCTAGGCAAGATTTTAGCTGGTGCCCCCGAAGCACCACCGCTGGTTCCGCCTCTGACCTTGCACCTCTTTCCCAGCACCATCACCTCTCATCCATAGCAGTCCTTATTTTGGGGTTTATACCCCCTATATTTTGAATAGGAACAGTTTGCACATTTGGCGCACAGCCCAAAAAGGGGTGTGTTTTTGCTGGCAAGGGGCATGGCCACACAATAGTAACCCCAATTCCAATTACGCCACACAGTACTGCAACTTTATTCACATTTGATCATGCGATAGTGTCCATAATTCATATTACATCCCACAGTAGTGTCACTTTACCTTATAAACTTTACTCCTCACAGTAGAGCCCCTTATTCACATTGTATCACATTGAATTGCTCCTTATTCACATTACACCACACCCTATTGCTCTTTATTCACATTAGACGACACAGTAGTGCCCTTTCTATATGCAACGCTACATAGTAGAGCGCCTTATACACATAATGCCACACAGTAATGCCCCTAACATATGAGACACATTATTAATGTCCTTATAAACATAATGTGCCTTACACATTATGACAACCTTTATTAATGCCCTTTTACACATAATGTCCCTTACACATATGCCGCACATTATTAATGCCCTTATAAACATAATGACACACATAGTGCCCCCTACACATTTGCTGCACAATATTAGTGCCCCTATACACATAATGACACACATACAGTAGTACCCTGTTACACATATGCCGCACATTATTAATGCCCTTATACACATAATGACACACATAGTGCCCCTTACACATATGTTGCACATTATTAATGCATTTTTACATGACACACATAATGCTCCTTACACATATTCTGAACACTACTGCACAACCAACCTACTCACATACACACAACACTCACACTGCCACTAACACTGTTACCTCTGCCTCTGCTTGAATACAGATGTGTCCTCATAAATCTTGCCTCAATGCTAATGTCGGGCACATTTTTTTATGAAAATGGATCTTATTTGCATTGCTATGTGGCTAGGATGCACAAGCAGCTTCTGCTGATTAAAATGATATGCAGCATGCCTATATACTGTGGGAGACTGTGGCTGTATCTGCATATGAAATGCTACATACAGAATATAGGCATGCCGCATATCATTTTAATCAGCAGAAGCTGCTGATGCCCCTAGGCATATCAAATGCCCTAGGCAATTGCCTAGTTTGCCTATGCCTATGGCCGGCTCTGCATCTAGGTTCCACTTCTCTAGGCAGGCGATACCGAGAATGTACACAGACGTCAGAAAAAGAGTAACCAGTGTCCTAAAAAATGCACGGACATGTGGACAAGTGGAGCAGGGCAGACTCAGGACTATATGACTGTGACAGCCCACTGGGTAGATGTATTGCCTCCCGCAGCAACAACAACAGCGGCGGCACCAGTAGCAGCATCTCGCAAACGCCAACTCGTTCCTAGGCAGGCTACGCTTTGTATCACCGCTTTCCATAAGAGGCGCACAGCTGACAACCTCTTATGGAAACTGAGGAACATCATCGCAGATTGGCTTACCAGAATTGGACTCTCCTGGGGATTTGTGACATCGGACAACGCCACCAATATTGTGCGTGCATTACATGTGGGCAAATTCCAGCACGTCCCATGTTTTGCACATACAATGAATTTGGTGGTGCAGAATTTTTTTAAAAACGACAGGGGCGTGCAAGAGATGCTGTCGGTGGCCCGAAGAATTGCGGGCCACTTTCGGCATTCAGCCACCGCGTGCCAAAGACTGGAGCACCAGCAAACACTCCTGAACCTGCCCCGCCATCAGCTGAAGCAAGACGTGGTAACGAGGTGGAATTCAACCCTCTATATGCTTCAGAGGATGGAGGAGCAGCAAAAGGCCATTCAAGCCTATACATCTGCCTACGATATAGGCAAAGGAGGGGGAATGCACCTGACTCAAGCGCAGTGGAGAATGATTTCAACGTTGTGTAAGGTTCTGCAACCCTTTGAACTTGCCACACGTGAAGTCAGTTCAGACACTGCCAGCCTGAGTCAGGTCATTCCCCTCATCCGGCTTTTGCAGAAGCAGCTGGAGAGATTGAAGGAGGAGCTAAAACGAAGCGATTCCGCTAGGCATGTGGGACTTGTGGATGGAACCCTTAATTTGCTTAACCAGGATTCACGGGTGGTCAATCTGTTGAAATCAGAGCACTACATTTTGGCCACCGTGCTCGATCCTAGGTTTAAAGCCTATGTTGTATCTCTCTTTCCGGCAGACACAAGTCTGCAGATGTTCAAAGACCTGCTGGTGAGACACTTGTCAAGTCAAGCGGAACGTGACCCACCAACAGCTCCTCCTTCATTTTCTACCGCCACTGGAGCTGCCAGGAAAAGGATCAGATTTCCAAAACCACCCGCTGGTGGTGATGCAGGGTAGTAAGGACCGAAAACTGACATCTGGTCCAGACTGAAGGACCTGCCAACGATTACTGACATGTCGTCTACTGTCACTGCATATGATTCTGTCACCATTGAAAGAATGGTGGAGGATTATATGAGTGACAGCATCCAAGTAGGCACGTCAGACAGTCCGTACGTATACTGGCAGGAAAAAGAGGCAATTTGGAGGCCCTTGCACAAACTGGCTTTATTTTACCTAAGTTGCCCCCCCTCCAGTGTGTACTCCGAAAGAGTGCAACCGGTCACCTTGTCAGCGATCGGCGTACGAGGTTACCTGCCACAAAATGTGGAGAAGATGATGTTCATCAAAATGAATTATAATCAATTCCTCCGTGGAGACATTTACCAGCAATTGCTTCCAGAAAGTACACAGGGACCTGTGATGATGGATTCCAGTGGGGACGAATTAATACTCTGTGAGGAGGGGGATGTACACAGTGAAAGGGGTGAGGAATCGGAGGATGATGATGAGGTCGATATCTTGCCTCTGTAGAGCCAGTTTGAGCAAGGAGAGATTGATTGCTTCTTTTTTTGGTGGGGGCCCAAACCAACCAGTCATTTAAGCCACAGTCATGTGGCAGACCCTGTGGCTGAAATGATGGGTTTGTTAAAGTGTGCATGTCCTGTTTATACAACATAAGGGTGGGTGGGAGGGCCCAAGGACAATTCCATCTTGCACCTCTTTTGTTTTATTTATCTTTGCATCATGTGATGTTTGGGGCCAATTTTTTAAGTGCCATCCTGTCTGACACAGCAGTGCCACTCCTAGATGGGCCAGGTGTTTGTGCTGGCCACTTGGGTCGCTTAGCTTAGTCATCCAGTAACCTCGGTGCAAATTTTAGGACTAAAAATAATATTGTGAGGTGTTCAGAATAGACTGGAAATGAGTGGAAATTATGGTTATTGAGGTTAATAATACTATAGGATCAAAATTACCCCCAAATTCTATGATTTAAGCTGTTTTGAGGGTTTTTTGAAAAAAACACCCGAATCCAAAACACACCCGTATCCGACAAAAATTTTTAAGGGAGGTTTTGCCAAAACACGGCCGCGGAACCGAATCCAAAACCAAAACACAAAACCCGAAAAATTTCCGGTGCACATCTCTATCTTCAACCAGTCCTGGGTATACTCTAGAAGTTGGCCCCCCACCCTGGGATACCCCAGAGGGAAGCCCGCCCCATCAAGCGGCAGGCTTATCAGTCTTGGAAGCAGACTGACGGGCAGCCAAGGCCCGTTTGGGTTTGGGCTTATTGGGTTTGGAAGTGCGAGCCTGTTTTGGGTACGCCTGACCCTTTGTTTTCCCTGAAGGATGAAAGGAGCCTTCGGTACCGAAGGAGCAGTACTAGGTAGACAAGCTGTTTTAGCAGAAGCTAAATCAGCCACAATCTTATTGAGGTCTTCTCTGAAAAGGATATCTCCCTTAAAAGGGAGTACCTCCAGGGTTTTCTTAGAGTCCAGATCCACGGACCAGGACCACAACCATAGAATCCGGCGAGCCAGTATGGACATATTAGAAGCCTTGGCCGCCAGGATACCGGCATCAGAAGCCGCCTCTTTAATGTAATGAGAAGCTGTGACAATATATGATAAGCATTGTCTAGCATGATCAGAAGCGTTGGAAGACATCTCAGCTTCCAACTCATGAGCCCATGCTTCAATAGCCTCTTCAGCCCAAGTCGCTGCAATGGTGGGCCGATGCGCAGAACCTGCTAAGGTGTAAATCGCCTTTAAACAACCTGCCACACGCTTATCCGCCGGTTCTTTCAATGACGTGACGGTAGTTACTGGCAGAGCAGAGGATACCACTAGCCGCGCCACCTGAGAATCCACTGGCGGGGGTGTCTCCCAATTTTTACTTAGCTCCGCAGCGAGGGGTTAGCGAGCCAGCATCTTCTTGTGAGGCGTGAATTTCTTTCCTGAATTTTCCCAGGACTCCTGACGTTTATGTCAACTAAATGATCAAAATGAGGTAAAAAACTTGTTTAACCACTTACTGATGTTTAAATCTGTCCGGTTTCTTAGGGGCAGCATCAGGCTCCGGGTCATCAGTAATCTGAAGAATGAGCCTGATAGCCTCCAACAAGTCAGGAACATCCACCTGTGAAACAGGTTCCCCATCAGAATCTGTGGGGTCAGAGGTGTCTGGGACATTGGTGTATTGTGAGGAAGTAATGACCCACTTAGAGGACCCCATGGTCTTAGGCGGGCGAGAGTTAGACTTCTGAGTAGTCAGTGATTGGTTCATTTGCTGCAACTGAGCAGACAGTTGATCTTCACAAGGCGGGTTAAACGCGGGGACCATAAGCGGTTGTACCGGCAAAGGAGGTCCCATAGGGGGCGTTAATCTAGTTACCAGCGTATTCAAAAGCGTGGATAAAATAGCCGAAGGTGGGTCATTTTGAACCCCCGTTGCTACGATCCCACTGGGGGGGGGTAAGGAGCCCCCGGAACCTGAACCCTCAGCTGCTATGTTTTCCTCAAATGCGTCTGCAGCGTCACCACCACATAATGTGGGATCAGCCCCAGCTCCGTTGCCCCTTGTGGCTGACATATCCTAAAGCTCAATGCAGGGCAACCCAGTACAATATCAGCAGCACAATACCTGACAAGAACCCACTGTGCAGTGTAACAGCACAAACAGGGAATTCAAGAGGTATATGGTGACTAAAAATCACAGAGAAAAATACACACTGAGTATATCTTGTGAAACACCTATATTAAGTGATAAACCTGACGCACTTAGCCCCCTCAGGTTATAGAATATAGGGATAGCAATCTGAGTGAGATACACGAAATGGAGGTCACACAGCAGCTATATGCGCAGTCACATTACACAATGCAGAAAATATGACATGCAACAAAACTGCACTGGACTAGCAATACAGAGTAATACTAATTATAGCTATACACTCAATAGAGATAACAATGCACAGTAAAGACTGGATGTATATCACAAGGTACTTGTACTATATAACCCTGACTAAATGCACTCTTTCTTAACTAACACTGTCAGCAGATATGTAGAAAACTTACAGTGGGGCAAAAAAGTATTTGGACAGCCACCGATTGTGCAAGTTGACCCACTTAAAACGATGAGAGAGGTCTGTCATGTCCATCATAGGTACACTTCAACTGTGAGAGACAGAATCTGAAAAAAAACCCCCAGGAAATCACATTGTATGATTTTTAAACAATTTATTTGTATATTCTTGCAGAAAATAAATATTTGGACAATCAAAAAGTTTAACTCAATACTTTGTAATATAACCTCGGTTGGCAATTACAGAGGTCAAACATTTCCTGTAGTTCTTGACCAGGTTTGCACACACTGTAGCAGGTATTTTGGCCCACTCTTCCATGAGATCTTCTCTAGATCTGTCATGTTTTGGGGCTGTTGCCGGGCAACACGGACTTTCAACTCCCTCCACAGATTTTATATTGGGTTGAGGTCTGGAGACTGTCTAGGCTACTCCAGGACCTTGAAATGCTTCTTACAGAGCCACTCCTTAGTTGCCCTGGCGGTGTGTTTGGGGTCATTGTCATGCTGGAAGACCCAGCCGCGTTCCATCTTTAGTGATCTTACTGAGGAAAGGAGGTTTTTGCCCAAAATCTCACGATACTGTTAGGGTCTCCTGCCCTGTGCTGCCACGTCGTCATGGCAACCGGGAGACAAGTGCTAGTGGAGTAACCTGAGCGCAGCTGATACTCCGGTTCGGGTCTTTTGCTGTGCAGTGGTTATAGGCTCTGTGCACGGCAGGGGATCCGGTGCTGGTTTTTGTGCTCACAGTCTGTGAGGTCTGAGTGGGGCGTGGACAGCACCTGCTTTATAAGGCCTCTTTTCAGGGTAAGCAGATGCTGCTGAATCTCTGTTGGTTAGTCAGTTCATGAAAGTTAGCCAGTACTGTGTAGCTTTGTATTTGTTTGTTGCTTACTGCAAATAGGCCTGGGGATTTGGTATTACACTCTGCCAATCCAGACCTAGCAGTAAGACTGGAGTCAGTCGTTTAGCTTGCTGGGGTTCTGTTATTACTCTGTGAACTTAGCAAGTTTGCGGCTGTATTCTAACACTTGCCTGTCTAATCCTGTCTCACTGTGCTAGGTGTCAGGGGTCAGTTTAGTGGCAGTAAGCTTAAACCTGTGCACTGCAAGTGAGAATCAGGATTGTGGAGGCTCTCCTTGTGTCTATCTTTCCATCTCTGACCAAGGAGTTTACTGCCACACCCGTTGGTAACCCTTTAGGGTTTTGCTGTTGCCCTTAGCAACAGCATTTCGGGTTCTCTACGTATTAAAACACAACATCTTGCTTTTTACATCTGAGCAGTTCTAATACAAGGGAGATACCCAGTTCCTTAGCCTCTGGGCTTCTCTGTTCACTGTGTGTGTATTTTGTTACCCTATCACCTTCTGTGTACGTTATGTCATATTCCCCAGTTTGTCTGTGAGTCCATTTGTTTTGCATAACAGTTCAAACACCAGTACATTCCTGCAGACACTGGAGTGCATAACAGTTCAGACACTAGTACTTTCCTGCAGGCACTGGTGTGCATAACATATTCAGCAGCCTAATACTCCTGTTGAAATTTTGTGGGAATATGGAGCATACCCCTTAAAATACGTTGCAACAGGTGGTCGATCAGGTGCAGGTCCTGACTCGACAATTTAATGATTTGTCCATTAAAATGCACACCTCCCAGGCTGCTGGCGGAGCTCCCGCAGCAGCAGCACCTGCAGGGGTTAAGGAGCCGAAAGTAAATCTCCCGGATCGTTTTTCTGGAGATCGCTCGCAGTTCTTTTGTTTCAAGGAGAGCTGCAAGCTATACTTCCGGCTTAGGCCTCAGTCTTTTGGGTCGGAGATTCAGCGGGTGGGCATAGTGATTTCCTTGCTACAAGGAGACCCACAGGTCTGGGCATATGGGTTGCAGCCTGACTGTCCGTCGCTTAAAAGTGTTGATGCTTTTTTTACGGCACTGGGCATGTTGTATGATGACCCTGACAAGACGGCCTCAGCCGAGGCTCAGATTTCGATCCTTAAGCAAGGGCGAAGGCCAGTTGAGGTTTACTGTACGGAGTTTCGGAGGTTGGCCCATGATACCCAGTGGAATGACCCAGCCCTGAGACACCAGTACCGAAGAGGTCTTTCTAACCAGATAAAGGACCAACTGGTACAATATCCCTTGCCTGATAGCTTGGATCAGCTCATGCAGTTATCCATCCGGGTGGATAGACGGCTGAGAGAGCGTAGGCTTGAAAGGGAGACTGAGATTTCCTTCCTTCCCAAGGGAACCTCAGACTCTGAGGAATTTTCTGAGGAGCCTATGCAGATTGGGGCTACCCGCCTCTCCTCGCGTGAGAAGACGCGGAGGAGACAGCAGGGGTTGTGTTTGTACTGTGGGAATAAAGGTCATGTGGTAGTATCATGCCCAGAAAAGCCGGAAAACTTCAGGGCCTGAGGGTGATGGGAAATATCCTGTCAGGCCAGAAGTCAGAATTTCCCAAGAAGACTTTTATCATTCCGGTGACCTTGAAGATCCTCGGTCAAACTGTCAAGACTGAGGCCTTTGTGGACAGTGGGGCCGACGGGCTTTTATGGACCGCCAATTCGCCCTGAAACACTCTGTTCCCTTAGTACCCTTGGCATCGGAAATTGAGATTTGTGGGTTAAACGGGGAACCATTATCCCAAGGTAAAATTACCTCTTGCACTAGCCAGATTTCTTTGTTTATTGGAGCCACACACTCTGAAAAATTGTCCTTTTATGTGACTGTCTGTACTTTTGCCCCATTGGTGTTGGGGTTACCCTGGTTAAGGGCCCACAATCCTCAATTTGACTGGGTCTCTGGGGAGATTCTTAGTTGGGGTACTGATTGTTTCAGGAGTTGCTTGAGCCTTCCAGTCAGGCTCTCGCAGCTAAGTTTGCAAGGATTGCCAGGGTGTTATGCAGATTTTGCGGACGTGTTCTCCAAAAAAGTTGCAGAGGTACTACCTCCCCATCGCCCCTATGACTGTGCCATTGATTTGTTGCCAAATGCTAAGCTTCCCAAGAGCAGGTTGTACTCCCTGTCATGTCCTGAGACTCAGGCTATGGCAGAGTACATTCAGGAGAACTTGGCTAAGGGATTTATCAGACCTTCACAGTCTCCAGTTGGGTCGGGGTTCTTCTTCGTGGGTAAAAAGGACGGTTCGTTGCGACCCTGCATCGACTTCAGGGAATTGAACCGTATCACGATTAAAAACTCATACCCACTGCCTCTCATTTCGGTCTTGTTTGACCAGCTTCGTACTGCCACCATTTTTTCTAAGATTGACCTACGCGGTGCGTACAATCTAATCCGAATAAGAGAGGGGGATGAATGGAAGACTGCCTTTAATACCCACTCAGGGCATTATGAATATTTGGTGATGCCTTTTGGGCTCTGTAATGCCCCGGCAGTCTTCCAGGATTTCATGAATGATGTGCTCAGGGAATATTTGGATAGATTCTTAGTTGTATACTTAGATGACATCCTAATCTTCTCCCATTCCCTGGAGGAACATCGGAAGCATGTACGCTTAGTCCTCCAGAAACTCAGAGACCACCGGCTTGGGGCGAAGCTGGAGAAGTGCGAATTTGAAGTTCAGCAAATCGCATTTCTAGGATATATTATCTCCCCAGAAGGTTTCCAAATGGAGGGTTCCAAGGTACAGGCAGTCCTGGATTGGGTGCAGCCCACTAGTTTGAAGGCGCTTCAGCGTTTCCTGGGCTTTGCGAATTTTTATAGACGATTTATCGCTGGATTTTCGTCTATAGTGGCGCCCTTGGTGGCACTCACTAAGAAAGGGGCGGATGTTGCTCACTGGTCTTGTGAGGCTAAAGCGGCTTTTGCCCGTCTCAAAAGGGCATTTGTTTCGGCCAAGGTGCTGCGACACCCAGATCCAGAGCGTCCTTTTGTGGTGGAGGTGGATGCCTCTGAGATGGGTATTGGGGCAGTGCTTTCTCAGATGGGAGTGTCTGATAATCGCCTTCATCCCTGTGCTTACTTTTCCCGTAAATTTTCGCCTGCCGAGATGAATTATGACGTGGGTAACCGGGAATTGTTGGCTATTAAGGATGCACTCGAGGAGTGGAGACACTGGCTTGAGGGGGCTAAGTTTGTGGTCTCAATTCTCACTGACCATAAGAATCTGGCATATTTAGAGTCAGCGAAGCGTCTCAATGCCAGGCAGGCACGATGGGCTTTGTTTTTTGCTCGCTTTAATTTTTTGATAACATATCGCCCTGGGTCAAAAAACATCAAGGCTGATGCGCTCTCGCGGAGTTTTGCTCCAATCCAGGAGACCACCGAGGAGCCGTTGCCCATTGTTTCCCCATCATGTATTAAAGTGGGCATTACCCAGGACCTCTTATCATTAGTCCTTAGAGCACAGGAGCAGGCTCCTCCAGACCTTCCGGTAGGTCTTTTGTTTGTGCCTCCTAGGTTAAGACAGCGAGTGTTCCTGGAATTCCATGCCAAGAAGTCGGCAGGTCACCCGGGTATTGCCAGAACTCGGGAGTTGCTATCTAGGGCGGTGTGGTGGCCCTCGGTGGCTAAGGATGTGGATCAGTGGGTTCGGGCATGTGACATCTGTGCCCGAAATAAGACTCCTAGAGGGGTTCCTGTTGGCCCATTACATCCACTCTCTATCCCATCTAAGCCATGGACCCACATTTCAATGGATTTTGTGGTGGACTTGCCCAAATCCTCGGGGATGACAGCCATCTGGGTTGTCGTTGACAGGTTTTCGAAGATGGCGCACTTCGTTCCACTGGTTGGGCTGCCATCAGCCAGACGCCTGTCTGAATTATTTATGCTGCATGTTGTGCGTCTCCACGGGTTGCCACTTGATGTGGTCTCTGACCGCGGATCCCAGTTTGTGGCATTTTGTTCCGATCTCCAGATTTCTGTCAGCTTGTCGTCAGGCTACCATCCGCAGTCTAATGGGCAGACTGAAAGGGTGAACCAGTCCTTGGAGCAGTTCCTCAGGTGTTATGTCTCCAAGTGTCAGACTGACTGGGTTGCTCATCTGTCCATGGCGGAGTTTGCCTATAACAACGCGGCTCACTCTGCTACAGGGATCTCTCCCTTCCTTTGTGTGTATGGGCATCATCCTAAGGCCAATTCTTTTGACCCCCTGGACTCCACGCCTGGTGGTTCCTCTGTGGTTTCGGTCCTTAGAGGTATTTGGCGGAAAGTGAAGAAAGCCCTTGTGTCTGTGTCATTAGTGACCAAAAGGGTTTTTGATAAGCGGAAAAGACCCTGCAGCTTCAAATTAGGAGACTTCGTCTGGTTGTCTACCAAGAATTTGAAGTTGAGACAGCCATCTCATAAGTTAGGGCCCCGGTTCATCGGCCCTTATAAGATCACCAGGGTTATCAATCCGGTGGCATTTCAGTTAGATCTGCCCCGTTCTTTGGGTATCAATAAAACATTTCATTGTTCCCTTTTAAAACGGGCGATTAGTAATCCTTCTTCCAGTGGAAGACCTTCCCCTCTTCTGATACGTGGCCAGAGGGAGTTTGTTGTTGAAAGGATTCTTGACTCCAAGGTGGTTCGGGGTCGGCTGTCATTTTTGGTGCACTGGAAGGGGTATGGCCCGGAGGAGCGGTCGTGGGTGCGCAGTTGTGATCTTCATGCCCCCAGACTGATACGCTCTTTCTTCTCGCAGTTCCCCGATAAACCCGGTGGTAGGGGTTCTTTGACCCCTCGTCAGAGGGGGGGTACTGTTAGGGTCTCCTGCCCTGTGCTGCCACGTCGTCATGGCAACCGGGAGACAAGTGCTAGTGGAGTAACCTGAGCGCAGCTGATACTCCGGTTCGGGTCTTTTGCTGTGCAGTGGTTATAGGCTCTGTGCACGGCAGGGGATCCGGTGCTGGTTTTTGTGCTCACAGTCTGTGAGGTCTGAGTGGGGCGTGGACAGCACCTGCTTTATAAGGCCTCTTTTCAGGGTAAGCAGATGCTGCTGAATCTCTGTTGGTTAGTCAGTTCATGAAAGTTAGCCAGTACTGTGTAGCTTTGTATTTGTTTGTTGCTTACTGCAAATAGGCCTGGGGATTTGGTATTACACTCTGCCAATCCAGACCTAGCAGTAAGACTGGAGTCAGTCGTTTAGCTTGCTGGGGTTCTGTTATTACTCTGTGAACTTAGCAAGTTTGCGGCTGTATTCTAACACTTGCCTGTCTAATCCTGTCTCACTGTGCTAGGTGTCAGGGGTCAGTTTAGTGGCAGTAAGCTTAAACCTGTGCACTGCAAGTGAGAATCAGGATTGTGGAGGCTCTCCTTGTGTCTATCATTCCATCTCTGACCAAGGAGTTTACTGCCACACCCGTTGGTAACCCTTTAGGGTTTTGCTGTTGCCCTTAGCAACAGCATTTCGGGTTCTCTACGTATTAAAACACAACATCTTGCTTTTTACATCTGAGCAGTTCTAATACAAGGGAGATACCCAGTTCCTTAGCCTCTGGGCTTCTCTGTTCACTGTGTGTGTATTTTGTTACCCTATCACCTTCTGTGTACGTTATGTCATATTCCCCAGTTTGTCTGTGAGTCCATTTGTTTTGCATAACAGTTCAAACACCAGTACATTCCTGCAGACACTGGAGTGCATAACAGTTCTGACACTAGTACTTTCCTGCAGGCACTGGTGTGCATAACAGATACATGGCCCCATTTATCCTCTCCTTGATACGGATCAGTCGTCTTGCCCCCTTTGCAGAAAAGCAGCCCCAAAGCATGATGTTTCCATCCCCATGCTTCACAGTGGGTATGGTGTTCTTGGGATGCCATTCATCATTCTTCTTCCTCCTAACACAGCGAATGGAGTTTATACCAAAAAGTTCAATTTTGCTCTCATCTGACCACATTACATTCTCCCAATCCTCCTCTGGATCATCCAGATGGTCACTGGCAAACTTTAGACGGGCCTGGACGTGTGCTGGCTTAAGCAGGGGGACCTTTTGGGTGCTGCAGGATTTCAATCCATGACGACGTAGTGTGTTACTAATGGTAACCTTTGTGACTGTGGTCCCAGCTCTCTTGAGGTCATTGACCAGGGCCCCCCTTGTAGTTCTTGACTGATTCCTCCCCGTTCTCAAGATCTCACAGTTGAAGTGTACCTATGATGGAAATTACAGACCTCTCTCATCTTTTTAAGTGGGTCAACTTGCACAATCGGTGGCTGTCTAAATACTTTTTTGCCCCACTGTAAGTGTCCTGTAAAATGCACAGCGCTGACATGCAGGCGGCTTTACAGAGGATTTGCCCAAACAGTTCCAGGATCAGCTCAGCCTGTCCTAATGGCGCCCAAACGCTGACAGGGATTGTGGGAGAGAGAGATATATGCAGCTCCAGGGCAGGAACATTTACTCTAAATGGCGCCGTGGGGCTGGGGGAGGGGCTATAGGTGAAAGCCTTATCCCCCTGCAGGACTTCACCACTGGGTACTGTGGGCTTATAAAAACGGTTTATGAGAGGAAACCGACCTGTGCCCTTGCCCTGGTGGTCTAGTGGGGTCCCTGTACTGCCACAGTGTCCACGCCAGTGCGCGCGGCCCGCCTCCCACCGGCCGCGCGGGATTGCGATTTACAGCGGGTCCCGCCGAGGGGACCCACTTACCTCCTCCCTGAGTGCGGCCACGCAATCCAGGAGAACAGCGGTAGTGTGTGTGTGACTAACTGGAAGAAACCAGAGCCTCCGCTGTAAGTACCCGGCAACCAGGGCGCGGGAGTATACAGCGCCGCTGGGGGAGGTGATGGAGCTGCAGCAGGAGACGTCTGACTGACATCTAACACAGTCAGTGTCTCTGCTGCAGCCCTTGAAGTCTTTATTTTTTATTAAAAGCTTCTTCTCAGGGCTGCTGGACTAGCCCCCCTGTTGTATGCCTGCTTACTGCATGGCACCAACTACAAAACTGAGCTCCTGTGCACGGAGGCGGGGTTATAGAGGAGGTGGAGCTATGCATTCTGGGAACAGTCAAAGCTTTGAGCCTGTTGGTGCCTCGGATCAAGATCCTACTCTACACCCCAATGTCATTCCCTGTGGAGCCCAGTGTACCCCGCATCAGAAAACGCAAGCGTGGCCGGGCGTTTGCTGGGCAGGTATCTGACGTCATTACCGTGTCACTCGTCGCAGCGATCATCGCACAGGATAAGTAACTACAGGGCTGGTCTTGTTTTGCACAAAATGTGTTTACAGGCACACTGCTGCACTAGCATTCGCACTCCTGCAAAGCGAAAATACACTCCCCTGTGGGCGGCGACTATGCGTTTGCACGGCTGCTAAAAATTGCTAGCGAGCGAACAACTCGGAATGACCCCCATAGATGTGTCCCTGCTCATCCTACCTGCGAACGGGTCTTGCATGCACCCGTATTACAGTTTGTGATTAGCTGTGGCAGCCTGTGACATGTTTGTGGGTGTGTACGCACCATGTATGGAAGTAGGTGTACACGCACATTCGAGGGCACATTATTTGGAGCAAGCCAGATGCGGTTGCTGCGAATAGTGTTATAGATGAGAGAGGACATATCTGTATTTGCTGCGGTCCCTCTGTCATACATTCAGGAGATACTTGTTATTTGCGGTTAACCCCTAAAAATGGGTGATTACGGAGATTAAGCCAGATATATACATTGGTAAATGGACCCCAAGGGAGATACTGTGAATGCTGACTGTTATTGTGACACACTGAGCTGGTTGCAAAGGGCAATTTGTCAAAAAGGACTGTGTTGCTGCGAACAGGCGTATTGCTGCATGATAATTCCAGTACTAGACCAACCTCCCAACAGCTTTGATCTGGCACCAAGTGATTTCAATCTCTTTGAACCATTGAATAAGCACCTGGGTGGAAGGCGATTTGCAACCGATGGTGAAGTTCAGCAAGCCATCATGTCCAGGTGATTGAAACTGCTTTGTTCTATGCCAGGACAGATGCCTTTGTGTACCGTTGGAACAATTGACTATGTGGAAAAATAATCTGTGCAAATGCCATACTATTCTTCATTATATGTATATGTACGAGTTGAATACGTTTACACACTGAGAGGACTTGTTACTTTATTTATTGAAGCACCCTCGTAAAAGGGTGTAAACATGGTTGAATATCACAATTCAGAATATTGACAGTTATAAAATGTCACCCTGTCAAATGTTGATGATACTGAATGCCGACAGTCAGCAGGTCAACAATGCAATGTCACATGCACTTTTCATCTCACCCTAAATCTAACTCCAACCGCAGCCTAACCCTAACCTAACCCTAACTGCAGTCATACCAGTGGCAGTTTTGACCTATGAGACTTTAACATCCCTATTGACATCACTAACGCCGCTTCCACTAATCTCCTCGCCCTTTCCACCTCCTTTGGACTTTCTCAATGGACCTCCACCGCTACTCACAATCTCGGCCACTCCCTCGACCTTGTCTTCACCCACCGATGTGATCTCTCACCCTCTCATCCTCCCTCCTCCTCTCCACGCCCAGACCCACCACCACCAGACGCAATCTTGGGTCTCTCAACCCCACTTTCATGTCCTCCCTCGAGACTTTCCTCTCTCCTCTTTCCACTATGACTTGTCCCAACCAGGCAGCCACCGTCTATAACTCTTCCCTAACCACTGCTCTCGACTCCCCTCCCATCATCCCTCACTGCCACTGACTTTGCCTCCTTCTTCATCTCCAAAATTGAGGATATCCGACACGACATCTCCCGCCGTCACCCCTCTGCTACCCCCCTGCCCCCTCTATCCCTCCCCTCCATCTATCCCACCCTGTCCTCCTTCCATCCGACTTCAGAAAAGGAAGTCCACTCCCTCATCTTATCCTCCCCCCCCACCACCTGCCCCCTGGACCCCCTCCCCTCCCGTCTTCTCCGCTCCCTCTCCCCCACTGCCTGCTCCCACCTTGCTCACCTCTTTAACCTGTCCCTCTCCACCGGCATCTTCCCCTCACCATTCAAACATGCTCTGGTCTCACCTATTCTCAAAAAACCCAACCTCGACCCTTCATCACCCACTAACTACCGCCCCATCTCTCTTCTCCCTTTCGCCTCCAAATTACTTGAACGACTAGTTTACAGCCGTCTCACAAGCTACCTCTCTGACAACTCCATCCTCGATCCACTACAATCTGGCTTTCGCCCACTCCACTCAACTGAGACTGCCCTGGTAAAAGTCACCAATGACCTGCTTTCGGCCAAATCCAGGGGCCACTTCTCTCTGCTCATCCTTCTGGACCTCTCTGCTGCTTTTGATACCGTAGATCATCCTCTCCTCCTCGGCACACTCCAAAACGCTGGCCTCTCTAGCACTGTCCTTGACTGGTTTTCTTCTTACCTCACTAACCGCTCCTTCTCTGTGTCTGCCTCAAGCACCACCTCACACCCTTCCATCCTTCCTGTTGGTGTCCCTCAGGGTTCTGTCCTTGGACCCCTTCTGTTCTCCCTGTATACCTCTTCCCTGGGTGCGCTCATTAACTCATTTGGCCTTCAATACCACCTCTATGCTGATGACACACAACTCTACCTCTCATCTCCTGATCTGTCCCCCTCTGTCCTCTCTCAGGTTTCGAGCTGCCTCTCTGCAATCTCCTCCTGGATGTCTGAACGCTCTCTAAAGCTCAACATGGACAAAACGGAACTCATCATCTTCCCCCCATCCAGAGCAACACCCCCGACCAATATCTCCATCATTGTTGACAACACCACCATCTCCCCCGTTCCCCAACTCCACTGCCTGGGCGTCACTCTTGACTCCTCCCTCTCCTTTGCACCCCACATCCAAGCTCTGGCACAATCCTGTCGTTTCCAGCTACGCAACATTGCTCGTATCAGGCCATATCTCTCCCAGAGTGCAACTAAACTCATCATCCACTCACTGGTCATCTCACGACTTGACTACTGCAATGTCCTCCTCACTGGCCTCGCTTGCTCCCATCTTGCTCCCCTCCAATCTGTCCTGAACTCCGCAGCTAGGCTCATCTTTCTCTCACGCCGCACCACATCTGCCACTCCCCTTCAACAAAATCTACACTGGCTCCCATTCCCCTACAGAATCCTCTTCAAACTCCTCACCCTCACATACAAGGCCATCTCTAATTCCACTGCTCCCTACATCTCCAACCTCCTTTCCCTTCATACTCCCTCCCGCCCCCTACGGTCGACTAATGACCGTCGCCTCTCCACCGCCCTGGTTACTGCTTCCCATGCACGAGTTCAGGATTTTGCCCGTGCTGCACCCCTTCAGTGGAACGCACTCCCCCGCTCCATTAGACTCTCCCCAACCTTGCAAAGCTTCAAACGGGCCCTAAAAACCCACCTATTCATCAAAGCGTACCCTTCTGATGCATAACCCAGAGCTGAAGCCGCGCCTCCACCCCCCTTGCCTCATGCCGTGAACATCTCAGCTTTGCTTGCATACTGCCATCAGGCTACCTCTCACTTGCCTGCACCTCTTGTCATCTGTCTGTCGCCCCTCCCCAATAGATTGTTAGCTCTTCAGAGCAGGGCCCTCTTTCCTCTTGTTATCTAAGCCCTCGTCTCAACACATTTCACTCACAGCTCTCCCCTTCTCAACGACCATCTTTATCCTGCTAGTAAAGGCTCATCTCCATCTATGACCACCAGCCTCTAGTAGTACGATGATCACTCCCTCAATACTTACATCTTAGCTGTACTATGTCTTGAGAATGTGTGGTGCTCTGTTACCTCTACTCTATTTCTGTTATTTATTTACTGTAATGCAATGTTTTGTCCCCTGTACTGTCCTTTGTACGGCGCTGCGAAACACATGTGGCGCCTTATAAATAAAATGTAATAATAATAACTGGCCTCGCTTGCTTGTAACTGGCCTCGCTTGCTTGTAATAATAATAATAATGGGCTGCAGGACTGCAGCCCCCCCAGGTAAAATCCGCCACGCTGCTCACTGTCAGTGAAGCCAGATGCAGTTCGTGAGACTGCACTGCTTCACTGTGACTGGCAGTGACTTCCTATTGGAAGTCCTACCTGCCAGTCACAGATACTACAGGAAGTCCCATTGGGAGGTGTTTCCTTCATCCGTGCCGGCCAGACTAGGCTGCGATAGGCAGAGAGCTGGCTTCCTGTAGGAAGCCATCTCCCTGCCTCGTCAGTCCTAGCCGACTTCTATGGACAGCCCATAGAAGCCATGGTTTTGCGCAAGCACAGTCAAGCTGCCGCTTGTGCGCATGCGCCACTTCCGGCTCCTATCAGCTTCATTATGCAGGCGCCGGTGGACCAGGCAACGGCAGCCCCCCTACTCCACATAGGTAGGTACCACTGCTGAGTCTAACCTAAACCTTACCTCAGACTAATCCTTATCCTATTTAACCCTAATCCTAATTGCAGTTTAACTCAAAACCAAAAATCGGGTGCGTACATTCTGGCTGTTGAAAATTAAATACCAATTACCAGAGTAAGTCTACCTGGAACCTTTCTACACCAGCAACAACTGGAGGAGGTCAACTCATAGTACCTGTCAGTATGCAAACATTGTAAACATATCAAATACATTAGACTCCTTATACTCTTTAAGTAAGCTAAGTACAGATGGAAAAACAAACAATATAAAGCTGGGTGCAGCACTTGTCTTTAATTAAACACATACTTCCCAAAATACAAAAAAAAATAATCTAATGAATGAGTACCCTTTTATATAAGTATTTAAGTTTTATAAAAGTTTTGTGCACTATTTTGCTACATGTTAATGACACTTCCGATGCATTACCTTACCTATCTACATATGAAACTTGAAAACGGGGCATGTTAGACCCCAAAACATTGGTTATCTTATTTGCAACATATGCTGATGTATGTATTGACTGTCTGTAAAATTTGCTGATGAACTTACTACAATACAAGCTCGTTTGATTGAATTTGCTGAGTGCCGTCTCTTCTCTACCTATATATACAGACCCGGCGCTACACACTCAGCAAAGAGATGTAGGGCAGGTAGGCGCCAGGCAGAAGAGACGCTGTACCTGCTCTGCATCCCCGCTGCTGCGCCTGGGCCCCCTGCTGCTGCCGGCCACTATGCCTGTCACTGCATGACAGGCAGCGGCGACGGCAGCTGAAAGCCTCCTCTCCCCCTACCCTGCTGTGACAGATCAGATGGATGGGGCGGACCTACACGGATGGAGGGTGCAAAGCTAAACGGTCGGAGCTACACAGACAGAGGGGGCGAGGCTACACAGGATAATCAGACTGCAGTGCCACAGAGGAGGACATGCTGCTCCAGATCCTGCCAGCCAGGTAGAGTAAGTGAGAAAGTGTGTGTGTGTGTGTGTGTGTGTGTGTGTGTGTGTGTGTGTGTGTGTGTGTGTGTGTGTGTGTGTGTGTGTGTGTGAATAAACTGCACTTCTGTGGGCGTTACATGTAAACTGTGCTACTACTGGGGTGTTACTACTGGGGCGTTATATGTAAGCTGCATTACTACTGGGGAGTTACGTGTAAGCTGTGCTACTACTGGGGCTTTACTACTGGGGCGTTATATGTAAGCTGCATTACTACTGGGGTGTTACGTGTAAGCTGTGCTACTACTGGGGCTTTACTACTGGGGCGTTACATGTAAGCTGCATTACTACTGGGGTGTTACGTGTAAGCTGTGCTACTACTGGGGCTTTACTACTGGGGCGTTACATGTAAGCTGCATTACTACTGGGGCGTTACGTGTAAGCTGTGCTACTACTGGAGCGTTACATGTAAGCTGCATTACTACTGGGGTGTTACGTGTAAGCTGTGCTACTACTGGGGCGTTACATGTAAGCTGCATTACTACTGAGGTGTTATGTGTAAGCTGTGCTACTACTGGGGCGTTACTACTGGGGCATTACATATAAGCTGCGCTACTACTGGGGCGTTACTACCGGGGCGTTACGTGCAAGCTGCACTTGTGGTGTGATAGCGTACCTGTAGCTTCACGTCTAATGGGTTGCGGCCTGTCTGGTTGTCCTGTTCTTACTTGACACGGCGCCTGCCGGAATCTGCGTAGAACACCGGTATAGAACCTGGAAAAAGGACGGAGATACCCCAGTACAGACAACACCCTTCCCCCCTTACGTGGGCAAGAACCACCACAGTGGGAGACGGTAACAAAGGTTTATTACAAAATAAGGCAGTCACCGTTGAAGTAACTTGTGTGGCAGATTTGTAAACTTAGCACATTTCTATATTATGCATGGCACTAACATGAAACAACATCAGAATATAAATTGCAGATACAGTATACTAAAATACAGTGCAACACAAATACATGTATACTACGTAGATAGAATGTCCGGCAAAATACTGTACCTGAGTTCCTTTATAGCCAGCGAACAGGCTGGAATAGCAATCATTAGACAGTGCCTCGATGAAGGACCTGTGGCACAGTACCAGTAGGGTGGAATCAGGGAAGGCTATAACCCCTCTTATACATGGGCTTCCGTAATGTAGTCTGGGCCAGGAGAGGAAGGCAGGGTCCCAGTCCCTATGTCACTTAAGGCTACTGGGTGTGAGAGGGTGTCACGATCCGGGTATCTGGACGCCATTACTTACCCTTCAGATGCCTCCTAAGGCTGGCTCAGCGTTCCAGGACCGGATCCCGCTGTTCCTGAGTTTCCACATGCAGAATGTCAGAGTGGTGATTTCATCAGCCGCGGCCTCCCCTGTGCCCGCGTGGTTAAATGTGCGCTTGTCAGTCTGGCGTCCCCTGTCTCCTGTGGCCGGCGTCGCCATTACTGTTTCAATTCTCACATGGATTACAAACCAAACTTCCCTCCAAGTGTCTGCATGGGCGCAGCCATCTTGGATTTTGTCATCTGATTATTTCCACCAATCTGCTGTCTGTATTGTTGATTTGCATAATTGTCTAGCCAACCCCTTCCTTGCTGCAGGTATAAGTATGCTGTGCCTGAGCAAGGAAGGCGTCAGTGCTTTGGTTGTCTAACCTAGTTCCAGTTTGTCTCTCTCCTGTGGTTGTCTTCCAGGTTCCAGCTCCTGTCTCCAGACTTCTGCTATAGAGACCCGCACCAGCATTCCATCTGCGGTGTAGCCTGACTCCCCGATCCATTCTGGACTCACCTGTTTCCAGCTACAACAATCACCTGCTTCCAGCCCAGCTTCCAGCAGTGTACAGCTTCTCTTAAAGGGCCGGTGTCCTTTCTGCAGTTTACCACTCTCCACCGGTATTATTATTTCACCGCTCTCAAACAATCACCTGCTTCCAGCCCAGCTTCCAGCAGTGTATAGCTTCTCTTAAAGGGCCGGTGTCCTTTTCTGCAGTTTACCACTCTCCACCGGTATTATTATTTCACCGCTCTCAAACTCCAAACTTCATTATTATTTCATCGCTCTCAAGTTCGTTTATTATTTAACTGGTTCCAGCCAGTATCCACTCCGTACCAACAACAGTCTGGTTCCAGCCAGTATCCACAGCAGCCGTTTTACCTTCAGCAGCCCAGCCTTTCCTGGAACATCAGCTGGTACGATCCTGGGTTCTCTCCATTGCTACAGTCAGGCCTGGTAAGGACTTTCCAACTAGAAGATTATAAGAACTGTCTCACACTACCAGTGCCTGTGGCCCTTGCCACCCTGTAGTACCCAGGAATTGTATTTATCCTCTGTTGACTTTTATGTTTCCTTTACTGCTGCTGTGTTACGGAATTTGTCATAATAAACATCATTGACTTTTATCCTGGTTGTCGTGGTCACGCCTTCGGGCAGTTATTCTACATGTTACTTACATGTCTGGGGGTCTGATACAACCTCCCAGGTTCCGTTACATCTCAGCCCCTACAACTGAGGCTGCCTCCTGTCAGCTCAGGCCCTCAGTTGTGACAGTAAGCACTGACCTAATGAATCCAGCCGGAGACCAGGTTCAAGCGGCCAGGCCGATGCAAGAACTGGCAGCCCGACTTGAACATCAGGAGGCTGCACAGGGCCACATCATCCGCTGTCTCCAGGATCTCTCTACACGGCTGGATGGGATTCAAACGACCCTCCATGGACCTGGCACGTCCGGTGCGTCCACTACAGTGACACCAGCTGTAACCCCACCCACCTTACCCATTTCCAGTCCACATCTTCATCTTCCAACGCCAGCAAAATTTGATGGATCTCCAAGGTTCTGCAGGGGATTTCTCAATCAATGTGAAATCCACTTTGAGCTTCTACCTGTCAATTTCTTCAGTGACCGTACCAAAATTGCCTATATCATCTCCCTTCTCAGTGGCTCAGCCCTTGACTGGGCATCACCTTTATGGGAGAAGTCTGATCCCCTGCTATCCTCCTATACTGACTTTGTAGCTACATTCAGGCGCATCTTCGACGAGCCAGGCCGGATAACATCTGCTTCATCTGAGATTCTCCGTTTACGCCAGGGAACACGTACTGTGGGACAGTATCTTATACAGTTTAAAATCCTGGCATCCGAACTGGCATGGAACGACGAGGCCCTGTATGCTGCATTCTGGCATGGCTTATCAGAACGCATCAAGGATGAGTTAGCTACCAGAGACTTGCCCTCTAAGTTGGATGAGCTAATTTCTCTTTGCACGAAGGTTGATCTACATTTCAGAGAGAGAGCAACCGAGCGAGGAAGATCATCTACTCCTAAATCTTCTGCTCCTCCTCCTCGTCAACCATCTCCATCCAAGGATGAGCCTATGCAAATTAGTCGTTCCCGTCTATCTCCCGCTGAGCGCCGAAGACGTCTCTCTGAGTCTCTCTGTCTCTACTGTGCAGCTCCGTCGCACACTATCAATGCCTATCCCAAACGTCCGGGAAACTCCAGATCCTAGCTCGCCAAGGAGAGGGCCGGCTAGGAGTAATGATCTCCTCTCCATCTCCTCATGACTGTAACCTCCCAGTGTCGCTCCAAATTGCTCATCGTTACAGGAACGTCATTGCCCTCCTTGATTCCGGAGCAGCTGGGAATTTCATAACCGAAGCTTATGTTAAACGGTGGTCCCTACCCACCGAGAGACTGTCCTCGTCCATCTCTTTGACTGCCGTGGATGGCAGCAAGATTTTTGACGCAGTCATTTCCTTAAGGACTCTTCCAGTTCGTCTGAGAGTGGGAGTTCTTCATTCTGAGTATATTTCTTTTTTAGTGATTCCAAGAGCCACACATCCAGTGGTTTTAGGCCTTCCATGGCTCCGTCTCCACAACCCATCAATTGACTGGACGACTACGCAAATACTGGCATGGGGTCCCTCCTGTGCTGAGACTTGTTTAGCCAAAGTTCTTCCTGTTTGTTCTTCCTTCCCCAGGTCATCTGATGTTCCGCCTCCTCCATATCAAGACTTCACGGACGTGTTCAGTAAAGCCTCTGCTGATATCCTTCCTCCTCATAGAGAATGGGACTGCCCAATCGACCTCATTCCAGGGAAGGTTCCACCGCGAGGCAGAACTTATCCGTTGTCTCTGCCTGAGACACACTCCATGGAAGAGTACATCAAAGAGAACCTGGCGAAGGGTTTCATCCGACCATCTTATTCTCCAGCCGGCGCAGGCTTCTTCTTCGTTAAGAAGAAAGACGGTGGTCTGCGTCCGTGCATCGACTACAGAGGTCTGAACGACATTACCGTCAAGAACCGATACCCTTTACCCCTGATTACCGAGCTCTTTGATAGAGTTAGTGGTGCAACTATTTTCACAAAGCTGGACTTGAGGGGTGCCTACAATCTCATCCGAATCCGTGAGGGTGACGAGTGGAAGACCGCCTTTAACACCCGTGACGGACATTATGAGTACCTCGTCATGCCCTTCGGATTGAGCAACGCTCCAGCAGTCTTCCAGCACTTCGTGAATGAGATTTTCAGGGACATCTTGTACCGCCATGTCGTGGTTTATCTAGACGACATCCTCATCTTTGCTAATAATCTCGAAGATCATCGTTTCTGGGTAAAAGAGGTTCTTTCCCGTCTCCGTGTCAATCACCTCTATTGTAAATTGGAGAAGTGTGTGTTTGAAGTTAAAACCATTCCGTTTCTAGGTTACATTGTGTCCGGTTCCGGACTAGAGATGGATCCTGAGAAACTCCAAGCAATCCAGAATTGGCCTATACCCTTAAGCCTCAAAGGGGTCCAGAGGTTCTTAGGGTTCGCCAATTATTATAGAAAATTTATACGAGACTTTTCCACCATTGTGGCGCCTATCACTGCATTAACCAAGAAAGGTGCTAATCCGTCCAAGTGGTCCGAGGAAGCTACACAGGCCTTTCACCTTCTGAAGCAACGGTTCATCTCTGCACCAGTTCTGAAACAGCCCGACACCGACTCTCCTTTTATCTTAGAGGTAGATGCCTCCTCCGTTGGAGTAGGAGCAGTGTTATCCCAGAGGGCCAAAGATGGACATCTACATCCTTGCAGTTTCTTCTCCCGGAAGTTCTCCCCAGCTGAGCGCAACTATGCCATTGGTGATCAGGAGTTGCTAGCCATCAAGCTCGCTCTGGAGGAGTGGAGATACCTGTTGGAGGGAGCTTCCCACTCAATCACCATACTTACCGACCACAAAAATCTTTTATATCTCAAAGGCGCACAATGTCTGAATCCTCGTCAGGCCAGATGGGCACTTTTCTTCTCTAGGTTTGACTTTAAACTCCAGTTCTGTCCGGGTTCTCAGAATCGTAAGGCCGATGCCCTTTCCCGCTCATGGGAGCAAGAAAATGAGTCCGAGTCTGCAGACAAGCATCCTATTATTAATCCGTTGGCATTCTCCACGGTAGGGATGGACTCTACGCCTCCACCAGGGAAAAGTTTTGTTAAGCCAGTTCTAAGGAAGAAGCTCATGCATTGGGCCCATGCTTCCCGTTTTGCTGGACATACAGGCATTCAGAAAACCCTTGAATTTATTTCTAGGTCCTACTGGTGGCCAACTCTGAAGAAGGACGTTATGGAATTTATTGCCTCCTGCCCAAAGTGTGCCCAACACAAAGTCTCCCGCCAGTCGCCTGCGGGGCAACTGGTTCCATTATCTGTTCCCCGTCGACCTTGGACCCATTTGTCGATGGACTTTGTTTCCGATCTACCTATCTGCAACAAGTTTAATACCATCTGGGTGGTAGTTGACCGGTTCACCAAGATGGCACATTTCATCCCTCTCACCGGTCTTCCGTCAGCTTCCAAGTTGGCTCAAGTGTTTATACAAGAGATCTTCCGACTTCACGGTCTTCCTGAAGAGATCATCTCGGATCGTGGAGTACAATTTGTAGCCAAATTTTGGCGAAGTTTGTGTCAAGCCCTCCAAGTCAAGTTAAAGTTTTCCACGGCTTACCATCCTCAGACCAATGGTCAAACCGAGAGGGTGAATCAGGACTTGGAGGCCTTCCTCCGTATATATGTGTCTTCCTCTCAAGATGACTGGGTTCAACTCCTTCCTTGGGCCGAGTTCAGCCACAATAATCAATACCATTCCTCATCTTCTTCTACACCATTCTTCATTAATTATGGATTCCACCCTAAAGTCCCAGAATTCCAACCGCTTCCCGCAACTTCTGTTCCAGCAGTGGATGTCACCTTGCGTCAGTTTTCAAATAACTGGAGGAACGTCCGCGCAGCCCTGCTTAAAGCTACATTCAGGTATAAGAAGTTTGCCGATAGGAAGCGTAGAGCGGTTCCTGCTCTCAAGGTGGGTGATCGTGTGTGGCTGTCCACGAAGAATTTGAGGTTGAGAGTTCCCAGCATGAAATTTGCACCTCGCTACATCGGACCCTTCAAGATTGAACAAGTCATCAATCCTGTTGCCTACAGGTTACAGTTACCATCCTTCTTGAAAATACCCAGGACATTTCATGTTTCTTTGTTGAAACCGCTGATCCTGAATCGGTTTCATTCCGCACTTCCTCCAGCTCCCAAAGTTCAGACTCAACGGGGAGTCGAGTACGAGGTGGCCAAGATTTTGGACTCACGTTTCCGTTGCGGTCAGTTACAATACCTCATTGACTGGAAGGGCTATGGTCCTGAAGAACGCTCTTGGACCAATGCCTCAGACGTCCATGCTCCTGCCTTGGTCCGAAATTTCCACGCAAAGTTTCCTTTAAAGCCTAAGAAGTGTCCTGGGGCCACTCCTAAAGGGGGGGGTGCTGTCACGATCCGGGTATCTGGACGCCATTACTTACCCTTCAGATGCCTCCTAAGGCTGGCTCAGCGTTCCAGGACCGGATCCCGCTGTTCCTGAGTTTCCACATGCAGAATGTCAGAGTGGTGATTTCATCAGCCGCGGCCTCCGCTGTGCCCGCGTGGTTAAATGTGCGCTTGTCAGTCTGGCGTCCCCTGTCTCCTGTGGCCGGCGTCGCCATTACTGTTTCAATTCTCACATGGATTACAAACCAAACTTCCCTCCAAGTGTCTGCATGGGCGCAGCCATCTTGGATTTTGTCATCTGATTATTTCCACCAATCTGCTGTCTGTATTGTTGATTTGCATAATTGTCTAGCCAACCCCTTCCTTGCTGCAGGTATAAGTATGCTGTGCCTGAGCAAGGAAGGCGTCAGTGCTTTGGTTGTCTAACCTAGTTCCAGTTTGTCTCTCTCCTGTGGTTGTCTTCCAGGTTCCAGCTCCTGTCTCCAGACTTCTGCTATAGAGACCCGCACCAGCATTCCATCTGCGGTGTAGCCTGACTCCCCGATCCATTCTGGACTCACCTGTTTCCAGCTACAACAATCACCTGCTTCCAGCCCAGCTTCCAGCAGTGTACAGCTTCTCTTAAAGGGCCGGTGTCCTTTCTGCAGTTTACCACTCTCCACCGGTATTATTATTTCACCGCTCTCAAACAATCACCTGCTTCCAGCCCAGCTTCCAGCAGTGTATAGCTTCTCTTAAAGGGCCGGTGTCCTTTTCTGCAGTTTACCACTCTCCACCGGTATTATTATTTCACCGCTCTCAAACTCCAAACTTCATTATTATTTCATCGCTCTCAAGTTCGTTTATTATTTAACTGGTTCCAGCCAGTATCCACTCCGTACCAACAACAGTCTGGTTCCAGCCAGTATCCACAGCAGCCGTTTTACCTTCAGCAGCCCAGCCTTTCCTGGAACATCAGCTGGTACGATCCTGGGTTCTCTCCATTGCTACAGTCAGGCCTGGTAAGGACTTTCCAACTAGAAGATTATAAGAACTGTCTCACACTACCAGTGCCTGTGGCCCTTGCCACCCTGTAGTACCCAGGAATTGTATTTATCCTCTGTTGACTTTTATGTTTCCTTTACTGCTGCTGTGTTACGGAATTTGTCATAATAAACATCATTGACTTTTATCCTGGTTGTCGTGGTCACGCCTTCGGGCAGTTATTCTACATGTTACTTACATGTCTGGGGGTCTGATACAACCTCCCAGGTTCCGTTACATCTCAGCCCCTACAACTGAGGCTGCCTCCTGTCAGCTCAGGCCCTCAGTTGTGACAGTGGGCTGGGGATATTCACAGTCAATGCGGGGTCACTCCTCAGTGGCAGGCTTGGGGGAGTAACTGATGGCTACTGCTCCTGAGACCACCTGGGTGGGGTTAGCTGATTGTGTGGGGTAAAATACCTGTGGACCATAAGCGCTCCTGAGTCCCCTTTAGCTGCACCTCGGGTCCCCGTCGGGTGTCCGGTCCCAGCTGCAGCGTGTGTCTTACTCCTCAGGCGGCTCTTACAGCGGTGTTCCCGCCGTTCTGCAGCTCCCTGTATCTGGCCTCTTCCGCGGCAGTGTGTGACTTGGTGGCAGGGGGCAGTGTGTCTTGGGCGGCCAGCGGCAGCGCGTCTCTCCTGTACCCGGCGGCCGGGCGTGACGTCACCTCCTCTTGCGGCGGGCAGCAGCGCACACGCTGGGTTTCTCCGGCTCCCGCCCGCTGTTCCCCTCGTACTGCGGCGGCGGTCAGCGGCGCTGGGCTCCCTCCTGCTTGCGGCTTCCCCCGGTCTCCTCCTTCACTCCTCTCCTTCGTTGGCGCCAGGCCCGCCTTCCTTTTCTCCCGCTCTCCAGGCAGCCAATCCCCGCATTCCTTTCTGTTAGGAGGCACTGGGTCCTAGTGCCCTCCAGCTAGTCCTTCGGCCAGACACATTAACCCCTGCAGTCCCTGGTGGGTTAAAGGGGTCCAGCAGCGGCTGGGACAGATACTGGGCATCACATATTCCCCCTCTGGAAGATTGCATGTCCTCACGCATTAGGCAGCATGCCAACAGTCAATACCACAGTCCTTTAAAGATGCGAACAATAGCAAACAGGTGAATACCATCAGGTTGGGTATCGACATACATATACATCCCTAAACAACCGTATTTACAAATCGAGTATTAGCTTATTCCCTGTACCTGGAGGGTGGGACGCCTTTTGTGCTACGTTCCGACCGTCTCATTTCTATACTGGGGGCTCGGTTCTCACCACGGGTGGTGACTGGGTTGGGCCGACTCTGACCCCCTGTGGGCTCGTTAACTACGGGAGTGGGGGTGTCGTGAGACGCTGAGCTCAATGCGGGTGGACCGCACATAAAGAGTAAGAGCTCCATGGGGTCAAGTAAGGGTATGCCGCCCGGGGATCCCCGCCCCTCTGCCGCAGGCGAGGTTGCTGTTTCTGGTGATACTCTGGAGGTGTAAGGCTTGAGTTGTTCCCTGGACACAACACTGACGGGCCCATCTTGACCTCGGCGAATCTTATAGGTGAACCGTTCTTCCTCCGGGACGCTGACGACAACATAGGGTGCGTTTTCCCACATGGTGTCCAACTTACTGGTGCGGTGGTTCCGTTTCCTCCAAACAAGGTCGCCCACGTACAGAGGCGTAGGATGGATGGTTGCGTTATAATTCCTCTCTTGACGATGTCGGACGGTTCCAATCCGCATCTCCACCAGTTCTCTGGCCGCTGCAATTCTCCGCTGATGCTCGCGGACCCAGTCGGTTTGTGGAGTGGCAGGAGACGTTAGCGCGGGGGCAAGTTCTAGGTCTTGAGGCAGTTTACCTTGTCGACCGAACATAAGACAGTATGGTGTGAAACCGGTGGAGGAATGTTCCGCATTATTGTAGAGGTAGACGAGTTCGGGCAGCAAGGTCGGCCAACGGGCGCGGTCTCCAGCGGGTAGGCTTCTGAGCATCCCAATGAGAGTCTGGTTAGCTCTCTCGCACAAACCATTCCCCTGGGGGTGGTACGCTGTCGTTCTTGCTTTCTGGCAGCCATAATAGGAGCACAGTTCATAAAATAGCTGCGACTCGAAGGCGGGCCCCTGGTCAGTTAGTATGCACTCGGGGTACCCGTAGGGCCTGGCGAAGTGTTTCAGGAACAGTTCGGCCGTAGTCTTAGCAGTCAAGTCTTTTGCAGGGACCGCCACTAAGAGTTTGCTATAGTGGTCGGTCATGGTCAAGGCATAGTTGTGTCCACTGGTGCTGGGCTCTAGTTTCACGTGGTCGAGAGCGACGATTTGCAGCGGACGGTGACTCTTGATGGGGTGCAAATGGTCCTTCTGGTGTGTATCAGGGCGTCTCTTAAGGTTGCAGGGGACGCAGTCCTGACACCATCGTTCCACGTCATCATGCAGCCCTATCCAGAAGTACCGGGTACCCAAGATGGCTTCCGTTTTTTGCGTACCGAAATGCCCTGACTTGTCGTGGTAGGCAGTAAGTAGGCAATTGGCCTGTTTCCTGGGAACAACTACTTGGTTCACTGTCTGGTGAGTACTGGGGTCAATACTGGTGCGTACTAAGATGCCCTGTTTCAGGTGAAATTGTCTCCGATGTCGCAGTAGCTTTACCAGCTCCGGATCCGCTTCGGCCCGTTGTGCCCGGGTAAGTTGGTGGTTACTTCGGAGTAGGGCTGTGAGTTCCTTCAGCACTGGATTCTGTCGCTGGATCGCTTCCCAGTCTACAGCAGGGGCTTCAGATAAATCCGATCGCTATTGGTCCGCGACGGTTAATGGGTCTGAGGTGACCGTCCATCTTTTCTTCGAGGCTTTGAAGACAGGGGCTTCTATTTCCTCCTCGACATCCCTTCCTTCCTCCGCCACATCGGTGGTGGGTAACCGGGACAGAGCGTCGGCGTTGCCGTTGGACTTCCCACTCCTGTAGGACACAGTGTATTGGAAATTGGCGAGCCGTGATACCCATCGCTGTTCAAGGGCGCCGAGTCGGGCAGTGGACAAGTGCGCCAAGGGGTTGTTGTCTGTCATGATGATAAATGGCGTCGCAGCGAGATAGTGTTTGAATTTTTCTGTGACGGCCCAGACTAGGGCGAGCAGTTCCAATTTGAAAGCACTGTAATTTTCGCAATTCCGTTCTGTCTTGCGTAATCCTCTACTGGCATATGCGATTACTCTCTCGCGCACATCTTGCACCTGAGACAGTACGGCTCCTAATCCACGATGGCTGGCGTCTGTGCAGACTTGGAACGGCTGCTCGTAATCGGGATAAGCCAATAGCGGGGCTTCCGTCAAGGAGGTCTTCAACTGGTGGAAGGCCCGTTGCTGTTCTTCGCCCCACTGCACTGGTGACGATCCCCTCCTTTCGCGGCCAGACTGGCCTCTCAGCAGTTCATGCAGCGGAGCTGCCACTTTGGCAAAGTGTTCCACGAAACGTTTGTAGTAGCCCACGAACCCGAGGTAGCTTCGGACATCTCTAACGGTCTTCGGCACTGGCCAGTCCCGAACAACTCGGACCTTCTCAGGGTCGGGCATCACGCCTTCCGCGCTGACGACATGGCCTAAGTACTGGACCTTGGGTTTGAGCAGGTGGCATTTCGTGGGTTTAAGTTTCAGACCACATTTTGCCAGTTGTTGGAAAACTTCTTCTAGATGTTGTAAGTGGTCCTCGTAACTCTTCGAGAAAATGATTACGTCGTCGAGGTATAGCAAGACCATCTCGAAGTTGTGCTGTCCAAGACAGTGTTCCATGACGCGTTGGAATGTGGTGGGCGCGTTGCAAAGCCCGAAAGGCATACTTTCAAATTCATACAGACCCATCGGCGTCGTGAAGGCTGTCTTCTCCATGTCTTCGGGGGCCATCTGAATCTGCCAGTATCCACTGGTGAGGTCAAGGGTCGAAAAGTATGCGGCAGTCTTCAGGGCCGTCAAGGACTCTTCGATCCGAGGGAGCGGGTAGGCGTCCTTATGGGTAGCCGGACTGAGCTTGCTGTAATCAACGCAGAAGCGTAGGCTGCCGTCCTTCTTCTTAACGATCACTAGCGGAGCTGCCCATGGACTGTGACTTTCTTTGATAACTCCTGCGTCTTTCATTTCTGCTATGATTTTTCTCACAGGCTGGTACAAGGCTGGGGGAAGGGGTCGGTGTCTCTCCTTAATAGGAGGGGTCGTCCCTGTAGGAATGTGGTGGTACACTTTGTCGGCTCTTCCGAAATCAGAAGGATATTGGCTAAAAGCGGCTGCATTCCGCCACACCACTCGTAGTACTCCCGTTTTCTGTTCGTTGGGGGTATCTGCGTCGCCGACCTGGATATCAGCCCACCATGGGGGTTCTTGACTCATTGTCGACGGCCCCTTGGTCGCCGTCTCTTGGGCAGCTGTGGTCACACCCTGGCCCACAATGTCTTGGAAGTCAATCGAGCTTATTTTCGCCACCAGGCAGCGCTTGTGTAGTCTGATGGTATAGGGGTGCGGGTTCAATATGCTTACGGGCACTCTTCCGTGTTTCACCTTTGCTAGCGTTCTTGCCACCGCGAAGGGTTGCTGGCCCTCCGAGTCACAGGGTTCCACCAAGGCTTCATAATCTCGTCCTCCTGGACCGATCCTTGCCCTACACCAAATTACATGTTTGGAGTTCGGCCTCAAAAGGACGGACCGGTGGTCGGCGATTCTGGCCTTCTCCACTTCCCCTCGACGGTTGGTGAATTTCTTCTCCTTCTCCAGCAGGTGCACCGTCTTCTGCAAGGCTCTCCACTCCACTGGGGCTGCTATCTGCAACTCCTGCCGAAGGGCTTCCACTAGCTCATCAGGGCAGCTCTTCAAGACATTCATCCCCAGGATGACGGGAGGTAGGTGAGTGTTAGGAGCCGTGGTGACAAGATACCCTTGCCGGGGCAATGTCTCGTTTCCAATTTTTGTGTCCGCTTCCCAGTAACCCTGATACGTTATGGGTTGTCCATTGCTGGCCAGCAGATGGAGCCAAGTGGTTGGTGGGGACACAATGGCGGCTTCGTCCCAGTGCTGAAGGAACTCGTTGATCCGGATGGTGGAGACTTGCGAACCAGTATCCAGCAGAGCTGGAATCTCAATTCCATTGATACAGATCTTCAGGTGCGGGCACTCTCCGACGTATCTGGCCCATTCTTGGGGTAGTGGGCCACTTACTGGTTCCTCTCCCGAAGGTCGGTCCGTTGCCTCGGGAGTTCTTCGTTTAAAGCGGCCGCAGGGCAGTTCCTTTCGATATGGCCACTCTGTCGACACCTTCTGCATATCGGGCTCCCCTGAGAGCCGAACTGGTCGGTGGGTCTTCGGCCAGATTCTCTTACCACGTCCCAGCGAGGACGACTCCGCCCACCTCGTTCTTGACACCATTCTTGGCGTCTATTCCTATCTTGGTCCCTGTCGAACTCGTCCATCCTTCGGTTCATTCGGGAGAAGTTCGCCGTCATCTCCGCCAGCTTTTTGTTGAGCGTTTCCATTGAATCTGGACTCGGTGGGGCTTGCGTTTGTTGGAGGACCGTTCCTACTTGGGTTGGTCCGTCAGATTTCATGAGCGGTGTGGTTTCTCTGTAGCTGTCCTCTTCACTCCACTCCGAAGACGCGTCTTTCTTGACGTTATTACTGTGATTCTTCCCAAGGATCTGCAGCATCGTCTCTTTGAATTCGGAGAAGGAGCTCCCTGGTTGCTGTCGTCTCTCCATACGCATTTGAGATCGAATCATCTCTCCTCTTGCCCCTTCCACAAACAGGTCTGTTAACGTTCTGTCTATCCGTTCGACCTCTCGTTCATCCAGAGCCCGTATAGTCTTTGCAGCTTCTTGTAGGGCCAGCGCGAAGTCACGCAGTGATTCATCGGGTCTTTGTTTCCTCGCATAAAGGCGGCTCTTTAATTCCGCTATGGTCTGGCAGTCTAATATGGTCACCAGCTTCTTGAAGATGCATTCGACGGTCTTCTTTTCACTGCTTTCCCATGCCTTCACTTCATCCGTCAATTGCCCCATCACGATCTCTATTTTCTGTTCTTTGGTTAGTGAGTACAGGCGGAACATGGAGTACATCTTGTCTTTAAATTCTTTGAATGTACTCGAACCCGGCACTTGTTTTCCTGCAAACGTTGGTAACCATGGTGCTCCAAAATAGTATGGCATAGTCAACGGTGATGCCGCCATGGTGGTCGTGTTTCTTTGTCCGGGTGACGGTGGTAGCATCCTCCTGCCGGATGCTGATGTGGGAGTAGCGGGAACCTGTGAATCCGTCATCTTGTTCGTATCCTGTTCGTGACGCCAAAATTGTGGTGTGATAGCGTACCTGTAGCTTCACGTCTAATGGGTTGCGGCCCGTCTGGTTGTCCTGTTCTTACTTGACACGGCGCCTGCCGGAATCTGTGTAGAACACCGGTATAGAACCTGGGCAGAAGGACGGAGATACCCCAGTACAGACAACACCCTTCCCCCCTTACGTGGGCAAGGACCACCACAGTGGGAGACGGTAACAAAGGTTTATTACGAAATAAGGCAGTCACCATTGAAGTAACTTGTGTGGCAGATTTGTAAACTTAGCACATTTCTAAATTATGCATGGCACTAACATGAAACAACATCAGAATATAAATTGCAGATACAGTATACTAAAATACAGTGCAATACGAATACATGTATACTACGTAGATAGAATGTCCGGCAAAATACTGTACCTGAGTTCCTTTATAGCCAGCGAACAGGCTGGAATAGCAATCATTAGACAGTGCCTCGATGAAGGACCTGTGGCACAGTACCAGTAGGGTAGAATCAGGGAAGGCTATAACCCCTCTTATACATGGGCTTCCGTAATGTAGTCTGGGCCAGGAGAGGAAGGCAGGGTCCCAGTCCCTAAGTCACTTAAGGCTACTGGGTGTGAGAGGGCTGGGGATATTCACAGTCAATGCGGGGTCACTCCTCAGTGGCAGGCTTGGGGGAGTAACTGATGGCTACTGCTCCTGAGACCACCTGGGTGGGGTTAGCTGATTGTGTGGGGTAAAATACCTGTGGACCATATGCGCTCCTGAGTCCCCTTTGGCTGCACCTCGGGTCCCCGTCGGGTATCCGGTCCCAGCTGCTGCGTGTGTCTTACTCCTCAGGCGGCTCTTACAGCGGTGTTCCCGCCGTTCTGCAGCTCCCTGTATCTGGCCTCTTCCGCGGCAGTGTGTGATTTGGTGGCAGGGGGCAGTGTGTCTTGGGCGGCCAGCGGCAGCGCGTCTCTCCTGTACCCGGCGGCCGGGCGTGACGTCACCTCCTCTCGCGGCGGGCGGCAGCGCACACGCTGGGTTTCTCTGGCTCCCGCCCACTGTTCCCCTCGTACTGCGGCGGCGGTCAGCGGCGCTGGGCTCCCTTCTGCTTGCGGCTTCCCCCGGTCTCCTCCTTTACTCCTCTCCTTCTTTGGCGCCAGGCCCGCCTTCCATTTCTCCCGCTCTCCAGTCAGCCAATCCCAGCATTCCTTTCGGTTAGGAGGCACTGGGTCCTAGTGCCCTCCAGCTATCCCTTCGGCCAGACACATTAACCCCTGCAGTCCCTGGTGGGTTAAAGGGGTCCAGCAGTGGCTGGGACAGATACTGGGCATCACACACTACTACTGGGACGTTACTACTGGGGCGTCACATGTAAGCTGCATTACTATGGGGGCGTTACTACTGTGACATTACGTGTAAGCTGCGCTACTACTGGGGCATTACTACTACTACTGGGGTATCACATGTAAGCTGCATTACTACTGGGGCGTTACTACTGGGACATTACGTGTAAGATGTGCTACTACTGGGGCGTTACTACTACTACTGGGACGTTACATGTAAGCTGCATTACTACTGGGTCGTTACGTGTAAGCTGCGCTACTACTGGGGCGTTACTACTACTACTGGGACGTTACATGTAAGCTGCATTACTACTGGGGCGTTACTACTGGGGCGTTACTACTGGGACGTTATGTGTAAGCTGTGGGTGTTTTTGGAAGAAGATGGACAAAGCAGAGATCTGGACTTTGATGGAGCCCAATCTCAGTCCCATATCCACCCCTGCTTGCAGGAAAAGGAGAAAACGTCCAAGTTGAAACCCCCCCGCCGGAAACTTCTTGGCCTCACACCAAGAAACATATTTCTTCCAAATGCGATGATAATGTTTAGACGTAACCCCCTTCCTGGCCTGTATCAGGGTAGGAATGACCTCACTCGGGATACCTTTCCGAGCTAAGATCTGGCATTCAACTGCCATGCCGTCAAACGTAGCCGCGGTAAGTCTTGATAAGCGAACGGCCCCTGCAGGAGCAGATCCTCCCGAAGAGGCAAAGGCCGTGGATCTTCCAGCAGAAGATCCAGCAGATCCGCGTACCGAGCCCTCCTTGGCCAGTCCGGAGCAATGAGGATTGCCAGAACCTTTGTTCTTCTCACGAGTTGAAGAACCTTTGGTATCAGAGGAAGTGGAGGGAACACATACACTGACTTGAACACCCACGGTGTTACCAGTGCGTCCACCACCACTGCCTGTGAGTCTCTCGATCTGGAACAGTACCTCCGTAGCTTCTTGTTGAGGCGGGAGGCCATCATGTCTATGTGAGGAACCCCCCACCAACCGGTTACCTCCTCGAACACCTCCGGATGGAGGCCCCTCTCCCCTGGATGGAGATCGTGTCTGCTGAGGAAGTCTGCTTCCCAGTTGTCTACGCCCGGATTGAAGATTGCCGACATCGCCATCGCGTGCCTATCTCCCCAGATGAGGATTTTTGACACCTCTGACATGGCAGCCCTGCTCTTCGTTCCGCCTTGTCGGTTTATGTAGGCCACTGTGGTCACATTGTCCGACTGCACCTTAACAGCCCGATCCTGTAGAAGGTGTGCTGCTTGCAGAAGGGCGTTGTACACGGCCCTGAGTTCCAGGATGTTTATTGGGAGGAGTGATTCTTGATCCAACCATCGTCCCTGAAAAGTTTCCCCCAGAGCGACTGCTCCCCAACCTCTTAGACTTGCATCTGTGGTTAAAAGGATCCAGTCTTGAATTCTGAACCTTCGCCCCTCTAGAAGGTGCTGAAGTTGTAGCCACCAGAGGAGTGAAATCCTGGCTTTCGGAGACAGGCGTATACTCTTGTGCATGTGTAGGTGAGAGCCCAACCACTGGTCCAAGAAGTCCAGCTGAAAAGGTCGAGCATGAAACCTGCCGTACTGCAGAGCCTCGTAGGCGGCAACCATCTTCCCCAGAAGACGTATGCATTGATGAACCGATACCCGGGTAGGCTTTAGGACATCCCGGACCATTGTTTGAATCACCAACTCTTTATCCACCGGGAGAAATAACCTCTGCACTTCCGTGTCGAGGATCATTCCCAGGAAAGACAGCCGCCTTGTCGGCTCCAGATGAGACTTTGGAAGGTTCAGGATCCAACCGTGCTTCCTGAGCAGCTGTGTCTTGAGCGCGATGGACCGCAACAACCTTTCCCTGGACGACGCCTTGATCAGGAGATCGTCCAGATATGGAATTATGGTGGTCATTCCGAGTTGTTCGCACGTTGCCGTTTTTCGCTATATTGCGATTATTCGCTTACTGCGCATGCGCAAGGTTCGCAGAGCGCATGCGCTTAGTTATTTTACACAAAAGTTAAGTATTTTACTCACGGCATAACGAGGATTTTTCATCGTTCTGGTGATCGTACTGTGATTGACAGGAAGTGGGTGTTTCTGGGCGGAAACTGGCCGTTTTCTGGGCGTGTGCAAAAAAACGCTGGCGTTTCTGGGAAAAACGCGAGAGTGTCTGAAGAAACGGGGGAGTGTCTGGACGAACGCTGGGTGTGTTTGTGACGTCAAACCAGGAACGAAACTGACTGAACTGATCGCAGTGTAGGAGTAAGTCTGGAGCTACTCAGAAACTGCTAAGAAATTTCTATTCGCAATTCTGCGAATCTTTCATTCGCAATTCTGCTAAGCTAAGATACACTCCCAGAGGGCAGCGGCTTAGCGTGTGCAATGCTGCTAAAAGCAGCTAGCGAGCGAACAACTCGGAATGAGGGCCCTAGTGTCCAGAGGGTACAGACTGGAGTTTCAAGATCCCCCGCCTCAAAATTGGTGGTGTCAGAGGTCATGTTCCGGTCCCACTTCAGCAGTGGAACAAGGGTTATTATTCTAACCTTTTCGTGGTACCAAAACCGTCTGAACGAAAGATTAGCAGAATTGCGAATAGAAATTTCTTTGCAGTTTCTGAGTAGCTCGAGACTACTCTGCCACTGCGATCAGTATAGTCAGTTTCGTTCCTGGTTTGACGTCACAAACACACCCAGCGTTCGCCCAGACACTCCCCCGTTTCTTCAGACACTCCCGCGTTTTTCCCAGAAACGGCTGCGTTTTTACGCACACACCCATAAAACGTCCAGTTTCCGCCCAGAAACACCCACTTCCTGTCAATCACACTACGATCACCAGAACGAAGAAATTTATTCGTTAAGCCGTGAGTAAAATACCAAACTTTTTAGCTAATTTACTTGGCGCAGGCGCACTGCGAACGTTGCGCATGCGCAGTTTGCGACTAATCGCACCGATGCGAAGAAAAATAACGAGCGAACAACTCGGAATAAGGGCCAATATCCAGGACCCAGGGGTCCAGACCCGAGGAGGCAGTGTCAGACCATACAACCATAGAGGACTGGAGGACCTGAGTGGCATGCTCAGTCCTAGCAATTCTATCAGAAATCTGAGAAATAGTCCCCCTCAGAGAGACTAACCATTCTGGCTCTCTAGCTGGGATCTGTGCTAAAACAGTGCAATCCTGATTACATGGAATGGAGTCTTCCTGGGAAGACAAATCCTCTGCAGCATATGAAACAGTGTCCATAGACATGTTGTCACACACACACCAAACACCCCACAAACACACAGGGTATTATGTAGACAGAGTTTCCCCCCAAGAATGGCAGAGAGACACAGAGATTGGAGCCAACCCACACACAGCGCTATTAGAGGTATAGGGAGTCCCTAACCAGCGCTGACTGTGTCCCTTAATAGGTGACACAGCCTTTATATAGCTCCCCCCCCTTCTACAACCCCCTGGTACAGTACAGATAGCTGGAGATTGCTCTGGAGGGACCTGGATCCACTTGGTAGTGAGTGCAGGCAGGAAAAATGGCGCTGAAAGCTGCTGGGTCCGCTCTGAGGAGAAGCTCCGCTCCCTCAATGGCGCTGTCTTCCCGATCTTTGAAAAAGTATACTGGCCGGAGGATTTGTGCTGGCCTGGATCCGCAGACCCTGACAGGCTTGTAGTGGACAGTGTAGGGTCCGGAGCTGGCCCAGGGCTCCCCTCCCAGCGCCGCACCGCAGTACCGCTGAGCCTCTTCACACTGTCCCTCCGCTTTCAAGGGGGGACAGTGACTCACTCGCCACACTTAAACTCCCTTGCGGGGGTGGCAGCTGGCTGCCGGGGTGAGCGTTCCCCTGCGGCGGGGCGCGATCAGACCCCTCTGGAGCTCAATGTCCAGTCAGCGGGAGCAGTGGCTCAAGACCCCGCAGGGCGGACACTGCTCCCCCCCTCAGTCCCACCCTGCAGGGAGGCTGTCGCCAGCAGCCTCCCTGTAAAATAACAAACTCTGAAAGAAAGAAAAAACTTTTTTTCTAAGAGAACCAGCCTCCCTGTAAAATAACAAACTCTGAGAGAAAGAGAAAACTTTTTTCTAAGAGAACTCTTTAGAGCTTCCCTAGCTGTGACCGACTCCTCCGGGCACATTTTCTAAACTGAGTCTGGTAGGAGGGGCATAGAGGGAGGAGCCAGCCCACACTATTAAACTCTTAAAGTGCCAATGGCTCCTGGTGGACCCGTCTATACCCCATGGTACTAATATGGACCCCAGCATCCTCTAGAACGTATATATATATATATATATATATATATATATATATCCATACAGAGGATCCGGCACTCCAAACATAAACAGTCGTAATTGCTCTGGTGTCTTCTTTAAGGGGTCAGGATCAGGGGAAAACCCCGAAACGTTGATGTGATGATATATTAAAGATTTGCAGCTTTATTTTGCACGATATACCACGTCTCTGAGTGCCGCTTCCTGTTATTTGCTATATATATATATATATATATATATGTATATATATAAAAATGCAAAAGAACGGCGGCACTCCAGGACCTGTGATATCAAAAAGTCAATGTACTAAAGCATCACAAACATCGCAAGCATCTACATTTATTGCGGAGGGCACCTGGGCCGTTTACCAACAGCATTTGGGAGTGCCGGGCTGCACAGAATCACACACACATATATATATATATATATATATAAAATACACTGATAAACAGAGGAAATAAAAGGGGCCAGAAGTCTGCAACACACACACATAAAAAAAACTGTGTTCTCCTCATGCTATACTTCTTGTTGGTCCGTCTGGCAAAATTTCTCTGCCACCTGGCACTGTGACGCGCATGAAAGTCATGCTGCACTGACATTTCATGTAGAAACATTAGCATATTGCAACTTATTGGCCACGTCACAGTGCAGCTCACTGCTCAGAGTCACCGGCATGTGGGCTGCCCCCTCTACCTCAACCCAAGCCCCCTCTACCTCAACCCAAGCCCATCCTGCGCTGGAGCCAAGAACTGCAGCCTCACAGCCCCCCACTCTGTTGCCCAGGAGCCCCCACAAACCTTGATCCGGCCCGATAGATAGATAGATAGATAGATAGATAGATAGATAGATAGATAGATAGATAGATAGATAGATAGATAGATAGATAGATAGACAGACAGACAGACATATACCTATATATGTTAAAGAAGTACTGTTTATACTTCCCCCCTTGTCTTTCTCCCACTCTGCAGCTGCTCCCCTCCTGCCTTCTGTTTCTCTCTGCCAACTTCTGCCTATTTTTCTGCATTTTTTTAGACATATATTTTTATATTATCCCATTTTTGGTTTACCATCTAGCTGTAACACTTAAACTACCAGAGTGACCAAAGGCAGAGTAAAAATCAAAAGACTGTGTATATGTAATGTTACACCATTGCAAATTTACAATGTTCATCAAATCATCATACATGCATATATATTACATGTTCACCACATTCTTAAAGTGTATCAAATTATTTATAATGTTGATAAAAGAAAAAATAAGATTTTACTCACCGGTAAATCTATTTCTCGTAGTCCGTAGTGGATGCTGGGAACTCCGTAAGGACCATGGGGAATAGCGGCTCCGCAGGAGACTGGGCACAACTAAAGAAAGCTTTAGGACTACCTGGTGTGCACTGGCTCCTCCCACTATGACCCTCCTCCAGACCTCAGTTAGGATACTGTGCCCGGAAGAGCTGACACAATAAGGAAGGATTTTGAATCCCGGGTAAGACTCATACCAGCCACACCAATCACACCGTATAACTCGTGATATTATACCCAGTTAACAGTATGAAATATAACTGAGCCTCACTAACAGATGGCTCATAACAATAACCCTTTAGTTAGGCAATAACTATATACAAGTATTGCAGACAATCCGCACTTGGGATGGGCGCCTAGCATCCACTACGGACTACGAGAAATAGATTTACCGGTGAGTAAAATCTTATTTTCTCTGACGTCCTAGTGGATGCTGGGAACTCCGTAAGGACCATGGGGATTATACCAAAGCTCCCAAACGGGCGGGAGAGTGCGGATGACTCTGCAGCACCAAATGAGCAAACTCAAGGTCCTCCTCAGCCAGGGTATCAAACTTGCAGACTTTTTCAAAATTGTTTGAACCCGACCAAGTAACAGCTCGGCAAAGTTGTAAAGCCGAGACCCCTCGGGCAGCCGCCCAAGAAGAGCCCACTTTCCTCGTGGAATGGGCTTTTACAGATTTAGGGTGCGGCAGTCCAGCCGCAGAATGTGCAAGTTGAATCGTGCTACAGATCCAGCGAGCAATAGTCTGCTTAGAAGCAGGAGCACCCAGCTTGTTGGGTGCATACAGGATAAATAGCGAGTCAGTTTTCCTGACTCCAGCCGTCCTGGAAACATCTATTTTCAGGGCCCTGACTACGTCCAGTAACTTGGAGTCCTCCAAGTCCCACGTAGCCGCAGGCACCACAATAGGTTGGTTCACATGAAAAGCTGATACCACCTTAGGAAGGAATTGGGAACGAGTCCTCAATTCCGCCCTATCCATATGAAAATCAGATAAGGGCTTTTGCATGACAAAACCGCCAATTCTGATACACGCCTGGCCGACGCCAAGGCCAACCGCATGACCACTTTCCACGTGAGGTATTTTAGCTCTACGGATTTAAGTGGCTCAACCCAATGCGACTTCAGGAAATCCAACACCACGTTGAGATCCCACGGTGCCACTAGAGGCACAAACGGGGGCTGAATATGCAGCACTCCCTTAACAAAAGTCTGAACTTCAGGCAGTGAAGCCAGTTCTTTTTGGAAGAAAATGTACAGAGCCGAAATCTGGACCTTAACGTAACCCAATTTTAGGCCCGTAGTCACTCCTGACTGTAGGAAGTGCAGAAATCGACCCAGTTGAAATTCCTCCGTTGGGGCCTTCCTGGCCTCACACCAAGCAACATATTTTTGCCATATGCAGTGATAATATTTTGCGATCACATCTTTCCTAGCCTTAATCAGCGTAGGAATGACTTCCTCCGGAATGCCTTTTTCCTTTAGGATCCGGTGTTCAACCGCCATGCCGTCAAACACAGCCGTGGTAAGTCTTGGAACAGGCAGGGCCCCTGCTGCAGCAGGTCCTGTCTGAGCGGCAGAGGCCATGGGTCCTCTGAGATCATTTCTTGAAGTTCTGGGTACCAGGCTCTTCTTGGCCAATCCGGAACCACGAGTATAGTTCTTACTCTTCCCCTTCTTAGTATTCTCAATACCTTGGGTATGAGAGGCAAAGGAAGGAACACATACGCCGATTGGTACACCCACGGTGTTACCAGAGTGTCCACAGCTATCGCCTGAGGGTCCCTTGACCTGGCGCAATATCTTTTTAGCTTTTTGTTGAGGCGTGACGCCATCACGTCACCTGTGGCCTTTCTCAACGGTGTACAATCATTTTGAAGACTTCTGGATGAAGTCCCCACTCTCCCGGGTGGAGGTCGTGCCTGCTGAGAAAGTCTGCTTCCCAGTTGTCCACTCCGGGAATGAACACTGCTAACAGTGCTAACACATGATTTTCCACCCCTCGGAAAATCCTTGTGGCTTCTGCCATCACCATCCTGCTTCTTGTGCCGCCTTGCTGGTTTACATGGGCGACCGCCGTGATGTTGTCTGACTGGATCAGCACCGGCTGGTGTTGAAGCAGGGGCCTAGCCTGACTTAGGGCATTGTGAATGGCCCTTAGTCCCAGAATATTTATGTGTAGAGAAGTCTCCTGACTTGACCATAGTCCTTGGAAGTTTCTTCCCTGTGTGACTGCCCCCCAGCCTCGAAGGCTGGCATCCGTGGTCACCAGGACCCAGTCCTGTATGCCGAATCTGCGGCCCTCTAGAAGATGGGCACTCTGCAGCCACCACAACAGCGACACCCAGGCCCTTGGAGACAGGGTTATCAGCCGATGCATCTGAAGATGCGACCCGGACCTCTTGTCCAACAGATCCCACTGGAAGTTCCTTGCCTGGAACCTGCCGAATGGAATTTCTTCGTAAGAAGCTACCATCTTTCCCAGGACTCGCGTGCATTGATGCACTGACACCTGTATTTGTATTAGGAGGTCTCTGACTAGAGATGACAACTCCTTGGCCTTCTCCTCCGGGAGAAACCCTTTTTTTTTTGTTTGTTTTTTTTGTTCTGGGTCCAGAACCATACCCAGGAACAGTAGACGCGTCGTAGGAACCAGCTGCGACTTTGGACTATTCAGAATCCAGCCGTGCTGTTGTAGCACTTCCCGAGATAGTGCTACTCCGACGAACAACTGCTCCCTGGACCTCGCCTTTATAAGGAGATTGTCCAAGTACGGGATAATTAAAACTCCCTTTTTTCGAAGGAGTATCATCATTTCACCCATTACCTTGGTAAATACCCTCGGTGCCGTGGACAGACCAACGGCAACGTCTGGAATTGGTAATGACAGTCCTGTACCACAATTTTGAGGTACTCCTGGTGAGGAGGGTAATGTTACGCACACCAGTGCTTACAGGAGTATACCGGTGTATGAACAGAGAGGGAAGCGAAGCAAACGAACTCACAGACAGTATAACATAACATACACAGGAGGTGATGGAATAACTAATAAACACAAAGTGAACGGAGAAGCCCAAAGGCTCAGGAATTGGGTGTCTCCCTAGTGTCAGGAATGCTCAGATGGAATAGAGTGGACAATGAAGCGAGGTGTAGTGATTTAACATGTGGAGCACCTGAAATGATGTTGCTAAGAGCAACAGAAAAAACCCCAAAGGGTTACCAACGGGTGTGGGAATAAACTCCTTGGTCAGAGATAGAAATATAGACACAAGGAGAGTATCCACAATCCTAACCCCCACTTGCAGGGCACAGGTTCAGCTTACTGCCACTAAACTGACACCTGGACGCCCTGCACAGTGAGGGAGGATTAAGCAAGCAGGTCTGAGAGTACAGGGTTCACAGAATAGCAAAAGAACCCCAGCAGGTCAAACAACTGACTCCAGTCTTACTGCTAGGTCCGGATTGGCAGAATGAAGTACCGAATCCCAAGGCCTATTCGCAGTAAGCAACAAGTAAATACAAAGTCACACAGTACTAGCTAACTCTCTGGAACTGACTAACAAACAAAGATTCAGCAGCATTTGCCTAGCCTGAGAGGATGGTTTATATAGCAGGTGCTGTCCACGCCCCACTCAGACCTCACAGACTGTGAGCACAAAACCAGCGCCGGATTCCCTGCCGTGCACAGAGCCTGTAACCACTACACAGTAAAAACCCGGACCGGAGTATCAGCTGCGCTCAGGTTACTTCGCTAACACTTGCCTCCCGGTTGCCATGGCGACGTGGCAGCACAGAGCAGGAGATCCTAACAGGTAAATGGAGACATGCAGGTAAGCATCCTTGATGTCCAGTGATACCATGTAATCCCCTTCGTCCAGGCTTGTAATAACCGCCCTGAGCGATTCCATTTTGAACTTGAACCTTCGTATATAAGTGTTCAAGGATTTCAATTTTAGAATGGGTCTCACCGAACCGCCTGGTTTCGGTACCACAAACATTGTGGAGTAGTAACCCCGGCCTTGTTGAAGGAGGGGTACCTTGATTATCACCTGCTGGAAGTACAGCTTGTGAATTGCCGCCAGTACTACCTCTCCTCGAGGGCAGCCTGCCAGGCTGATTTGAGGTAACGGAGAGGGGGAGTCGCCTCGAACTCCAGCTTGTATCCCTGTGATACTACTTGCAGAACCCAGGGATCCACTTGTGAGCGAGCCCACTGGTCGCTGAAGTTCCCGAGACGCGCCCCCACCGCACCTGGCTCCACCTGTGGAGCGCCATCGTCATTCGGTGGACTCAGATGAAGCGGGGGAAGATTTTTGATCCTGGGAACTGGCTGTCTGTTGCAGCTTTTTCCCTCTTCCCTTGTCTCTGTGCAGAAAGGAAGCGCCTTTGACCCGCTCGCTTTTCTGAAGCCGAAAGGACTGTACCTGATAATACGGTGCTTTCTTAGGCTGTGAGGAACCTGAGGTAAAAAAAAATCTTCCCAGCTGTTGCTGTGGATACGAGGTCCCAGAGACCATCCCCAAACAATTCCTCACCCTCATAAGGCAGAATCTCCATGTGCCTTTTAACGTCAGCATCACCTGTCCACTGCCGGGTCCCTAATACCCTCCTGGCAGAATGGACATTGCATTAACTTTTGGATGCCAGCCGGCAAATATCCCTCTGTGCATCCCTCATATATAAGACGACGTCTTTAATATGCTCTATGGTTAGCAAAATAGTATCCCTGTATAGGGTATCAATATTATCTGACAGGGTATCAGACCACGCTGCAGCAGCACTATCCATGCTGAGGCAATTGCAGGTCTCAGTATAGTACCTGAGTGTGTATATACAGACTTCAGGATAGCCTTCTGCTTTTTAACAGCAGGCTCCTTCAAAGTGGCCGTATCCTAAGACGGCAGTGCCACCTTTTTTGACAAACGTGTGAGCGCCTTATCCACCCTAGGGGATATCTCCCAACGTGACCTATCCTCTGCGGGAAAGGGTACGCCATCAGTAACTTTTTAGAAATTACCAGTTTCTTATCGGGGGAACCCACGCTTCTTCACACACTTCATTCACTCATCTGATGGGGGAACAAAATACTGGCTGCTTTTTCTCCCCAAACATAAAACCCCTTTTTTGTGGTATTTGGGTTAATGTCAGAAATGTGTAACACATTTTTCATTGCCGAGTGCAACAGATGTTCCTAGTGGATTGTGTATATGTCTCAACCTCGTCGACACTGGAGTCAGACTCCGTGTCGACATCTGTATCTGCCATCTGAGGTAGCGGGCGTTTTTGAGCCCCTGATGGCCTTTGAGACGCCTGGGCAGGCGCGGGCTGAGAAGCCGGCTGTCCCATAGCTGTTACGTCATCCAGCCCTTTACATAAGGAGTTGACACTGTCGGTTAATACCTTCCACTTATCCATCCACTCTGGTGTCGGCCCCACAGGGGGCGACATCACATTTATCAGCATCTGCTCCGCCTCCACGTATCCTCAAACATGTCGACACAGCCGTACCGACACACCGCACACACACAGGGAATGCTCTGACTGAGGACAGGATCCCACAAAGTCCTTTGGGGAGACAGAGAGAGAGTATGCCAGCACACACCAGAGCGCTATATAATGCAGGGATTAACACTATAACTGAGTGATTTTTCCCCCAATAGCTGCTTGTATACACAATCTTGCGCCTAAATTTGGTGCCCCCCTTCTCTTTTTAACCCTTTGAGCCTGAAAACTACAGGGGAGAGCCTGGGGAGCTGTCTTCCAGCTGCACTGTGAAGAAAAAATGGCGCCAGTGTGCTGAGGGAGATAGCCCCGCCCCTTTTTCGGCTGACTTTTCTCCCACTTTTTTTATGGATTCTGGCAGGGGTATTTATCACATATATAGCCTCTGGGACTATATATTGTGATTTTTTTGCCAGCCAAGGTATTCATATTGCTGCTCAGGGCGCCCCCCCCCCCCCCCCAGCGCCCTGCACCCATCAGTGACCGGAGTGTGAGGTGTGCATGAGGAGCAATGGCGCACAGCTGCAGTGCTGTGCGCTACCTTGTTGAAGACCGAAGTCTTCTGCCGCCGATTTCCAGGACCATCTTCATGCTTCTGGCTCTGTAAGGGGGACGGCGGCGCGGCTCCGGGACCGAACGATCGAGGTCGGGTCCTGTGTTCGATCCCTCTGGAGCTAATGGTGTCCAGTAGCCTAAGAAGCCCAAACTATCTCCAGTCAGGTAGGTTCGCTTCTTCTCCCCTTAGTCCCTCGTAGCAGTGAGTCTGTTGCCAGCAGATCTCACTGAAAATAAAAAACCTAAAATATACTTTCTTTTCTAGTAGCTCAGGAGAGCCCCTAGTGTGCATCCAGCTCAGCCGGGCACAAGATTCTAACTGAGGTCTGGAGGAGGGTCTTAGTGGGAGGAGCCAGTGCACACCAGGTAGTCCTAAAGCTTTCTTTAGTTGTGCCCAGTCTCCTGCGGAGCCGCTATTCCCCATGGTCCTTACGGAGTTCCCAGCATCCACTAGGACATCAGAGAAAAAATGTATGTGAATGGACCTGTAGTGAATACACACTTTTGTGATTAGTGTTGAATTGTATCTTGATGCTGCTTAAATGTTCACAAGCATTTATGCTTGAAAGTGGCAATTCTATCGGCATACGAGTTGTGCGGCACTTGAATGCTGCTATTCCGACTCCCTTCCTTTCAGCCATAGTACTCCACTCGCTGGGGGGAGTTTCGAGAAATTACGCGGTTGCATCGTGACTTCACGACGCAACCACGTCATTTCGTGAAACTCTGCTCAGCGAGCAAAGTACTATGGCTGAGAGGAGGGGGAGCCGGAATAGCATGAAGCTGCTGGCACTGGCCTTTGGCGTCAGTGAGCATCATCTCTGGCAACGAGCATTACACACCCCAGGCAACAAGCATTACACACCCTTGACAACAAGCATGACAGCCAAAGCATGAGACCCCTGGTAATGAGCATTACACATCCCTGGCAACGAGCATAACAGCCAGAGCATGAAACCCCTGGCAATGAGCATGACAGCCAGAGAAAGAAACCCCTGGCAACGAACATGGAACCCAAAGCATGAAACCCTTGGCAACATGGAGGTAATTTAAAAGTAATTAGAAGCCTTACTGTGGGCATAATGAATCACGGGCATTGTGGTGTGTGGCATAATATGGTGCAGGGGGCATAATATGGTGCAACGGGCATTACTGCGTGGGGCTCAATATGGTGCAATTTTTTTTCTCCCAGTGGTGGCCGAGGTCTGTTGGTGCAGGGTCAAAAACTTGGGTGTAAGGTAGTCTTTTCCTGCGAGGGCACGCCCATTTTAGCGAGACCATGCCCGTTTTAATGAGGCCACGCCCTTCATCAGGATACACGAGCGCAGAATATGTATTTTTCATGTCTATGGAGGGGAGGGGGCATTTTTTGACTGTTCGCACTGGGAGCCAAATTGGCTACAAACAGCCCTGATGCTTGGTACACTACAATAGAGCCTATGGGGATAGCTGTTAAGCACATTAGAATGTACACTGGGCCTAATTCAGATCTGATCTCTTGCTAGCAGTTTTTTGCAGTGCTGTAATTAGATAGTCGCCGCCTACAGGGCCTACAGTATTTTAGCTATGCAAGTGTGCGAACGCATGTGCAGCCGAGCGGTACAAAAAGATCTTTAGCAGTTTCTGAGTAGCTCTGGACTTACTCAGCCGCTGCGATCACTTCAGCCTGTCCGGGGCCGGAATTGAAGTCAGACACCCGCCCTGTAAACGCTTGGACACGCCTGCGTTTTTCCAACCACTCCCAAAAAACGGTCAGTTGCCACCCACAAATGCCCTCTTCCTGTTAATCTCCTTGCGATCGGCTGTGGCTGTGCGAATGGATTCTTCGTAAAACCCATTGCACAGCAACGATATGCTTTGTACCCGTACAACGTGCCTGCACATTGCGGTGCATACGACCTGATTGCAGCGTAGCGAATAAAGCTAGCATGCGATCAAGATGAATCACCCCCACTATCTGAAGAACCTGTCTAGTTCTTTGTTAAAGGATGAGACAACGTGAAAGAATCTGTGCCAACTTTTAACATTTTTTGGCTTTTCAATTCCCAAGTCACAAGTGTGTATAGTAGTTATCCTATCTGTGGTACCGTATGTTCATTAGAAACTTCAGGATGCAGCTGTAAGATTTCCGTATCTGATAGCTGCCGTGCAGTACTAAGATACCCAGCATTATTTATACCGGGATGTGTGGAAGTGCAGTGTGCTATGGGTGAATGCTTTCTCTCAGACACTTTTTATTGCAGACAGATGATAGTAGAGGAGGGAATAATTGATAGAGCTATGAAATATTAATGAATATCCAAGGGGACACAGTGGCTGCTACTAAATATATACGTGTGTGTGCGTATATAAATATATCTATAAATACATAAATCATATCTATCTATAGTGTATATTATATATATATATATATATATATATCCATAATATATATATATAGTTATGTATCTAATATCACATACACACACATGCTACATATGTGTGCTGTTATATGCTATGAGTACGACTGTATATCAGCACACTGCAGGGACCCGCCGCAGACTCACGTACAGTAGGTGTCTGTGTCCTGCACAGCTGGCAGCCTGCATGCTGCATGGTGACACACAGCCTGTCCCTGTCACATGCCGTGCGAGGCTGGCAGGGACACGGCGTGTATCACGTACATTCATTTCTCCCCGTGTCACAGCCAGAGCCCGCGGCTCGCAGGACTCGGGAGTCTGTGGCAGCCAAGCGTGCAGGCTGACACACAGCTCCCTCATACACAGGCACAGGCTGCCGGCCGGGTGCTGCACACTGCACACATCTCGTGTGTGTGGGGGGGCGTGTAGCACTGTGAACACGGAGGTTATAGACTCTTCCCCTGTCTGAGGCTAATAAATTTAGGCTATTAGGCTAACAAGCCCATCATGTAACGCTGGGAGGTCACACTAGGTCAGGCCCCTCCTGTGTTATCAGTAATTCCCCGGGGTACCCTGGCAGGTGAGAGGTAAGAGGTTACTGGGTAATGTTAATCGCTGTCTCTGCTCACGGTTATTTCGCCTGGTCGGATACACATCCGATTCTGCACGCACAATTACTCCAGCGTGAAAGAGAGAGAGACAGGGAGGAGGGGTATGTTAGTAGCAGGAAAAGAAAGGGGGACAATGGAACACGCCAAATGAAAATAAATAAATAAACTATATATATATATATATATATATAATGTGCGCATGTACACACACACACACACACACACACACACACAAACACACTGTTCATGTATATATATTTGCATATAAAATCACGTGTAAATGTAATGATTGTAAAAGTGTGAAATGAGCATTTATGTGTTGGTGATTTTTTTTCTCTTTGGTGAAATGTGACAGGTTTCAAATTATTTATTTATTAACATATACATATATAGTGCTAGCATTTTGTGTTGTGCTTTACAATTCGTTCTTTTAGATTTAGCCCTGGTTGTTTATGTTTTTTTTTTGGAGGCTTCTGTTTAATTTCCAGCATATACATCTCAATAATAAGAATTTACTTACCGATAATTCTATTTCTCGGAGTCCGTAGTGGATGCTGGGGTTCCTGAAAGGACCATGGGGAATAGCGGCTCCGCAGGAGACAGGGCACAAAAATAAAGCTTTTACAGGTCAGGTGGTGTGTACTGGCTCCTCCCCCTATGACCCTCCTCCAGACTCCAGTTAGGTACTGTGCCCGGACGAGCGTACACAATAAGGGAGGATTTTGAATCCCGGGTAAGACTCATACCAGCCACACCAATCACACCGTACAACTTGTGATCTAAACCCAGTTAACAGTATGATAACAGAGGAGCCTCTGAAAGATGGCTTCCTAAACAATAACCCGAATTAGTTAACAATAACTATGTACAAGTATTGCAGATAATCCGCACTTGGGATGGGCGCCCAGCATCCACTACGGACTCCGAGAAATAGAATTATCGGTAAGTAAATTCTTATTTTCTCTATCGTCCTAAGTGGATGCTGGGGTTCCTGAAAGGACCATGGGGATTATACCAAAGCTCCCAAACGGGCGGGAGAGTGCGGATGACTCTGCAGCACCGAATGAGAGAACTCCAGGTCCTCCTTTGCCAGGGTATCAAATTTGTAAAAATTTACAAACGTGTTCTCCCCTGACCACGTAGCTGCTCGGCAGAGTTGTAATGCCGAGACCCCTCGGGCAGGCGCCCAAGATGAGCCCACCTTCCTTGCGGAATGGGCCTTAACAGATTTAGGCTGTGGCAGGCCTGCCACAGAATGTACAAGTTGAATTTTGTTACAAATCCAACGAGCAATCGACTGCTTAGAAGCAGGTGCACCCAACTTGTTGGGTGCATACAGTATAAACAGCGAGTCAGATTTTCTGACTCCAGCCGTCCTTTAAATGTATATTTTTAAGGCTCTGACAACGTCCAACAACTTGGAGTCCTTCAAGTCGTCTGTAGCCGCAGGCACTACAATAGGCTGGTTCAGGTGAAACGCTGATACCACCTTAGGGAGAAAATGCGGACGCGTCCGCCGCTCTGCCCTATGTCGAATGGAAAATTAAATAAGGGCTTTTATAAAACAAAGCCGCCAGTTCAGATACTCTCCCGGCCGAAGCCAGGGCCAGTAACATAGTCACTTTCCATGTGAGATATTTCAAATCCACATTCTTTAGTGGTTCAAACCAATTGGATTTGAGGAAATCTAAAACTACATTTAGATCCCACGGTGCCACCTTAGGCACCACAGGAGGCTGTATATGCAGTACTCCTTTGATAAAAATCTGGACCTCAGGGACTGAGGCCAATTCTTTTTGGAAGAATATTGATATGGCCGAAATTTGAACCTTAATAGATCCCAATTTGAGACCCATAGACAATCCTGATTGCAGGAAATGTAGGAAAACGACCCAGTTGAAATTCCTCCATCGGAGCACTCCGCTGCTCGCACCACGCAACATATTTTCGCCAAATACGGCGATAATGCTTCGCGGTGACTTCCTTCCTTGCCTTTATCAAGGTAGGAATGACTTCTTCCGGAATGCCTTTTCCTTTTAGGATCTGGCATTCAAACGCCATGCCGTCAAACGCAGCCGCGGTAAGTCTTGAAAAAGACAAGGACCCTGCTGAAGCAGGTCCCTTCTCAGAAGTAGAGGCCACGGATCGTCCGTGACCATCTCTTGAAGTTCCGGGTACCAAGTCCTTCTTGGCCAATCCGGAGCCACTAGTCTTACTCCTCTTTGCCGTATAATCCTCAATACCTTTGGTATGAGAGGCAGAGGAGGAAACACATATACCGACTGGTACACCCAAGGTGTTACCAGCGCGTCCACAGCTATTGCCTGCGGATCTCTTGACCTGGCGCAATATCTGTCCAGTGTTTTGTTGAGGCGAGACGCCATCATGTCCACCATTGGTTTTACCCAACGGTTTAATAGCATGTGGAAAACTTCTGGATGAAGTCCCCACTCTCCCGGGTGAAGGTCGTGTCTGCTGAGGAAGTCTGCTTCCCAGTTGTCCACGCCCGGGATGAATACTGCTGACAGTGCTATCACGTGATTCTCCGCCCAGCGAAGGATCCTGGCAGCTTCTGCCATTGCCCTCCTGCTTCTTGTGCCGCCCTGTCTGTTTACATGGGCGACTGCCGTGATGTTGTCCGACTGGATCAACACCGGTCTTCCTTGAAGCAGAGGTTCCGCCTGGCTTAGAGCATTGTAGATTGCTCTTAGTTCCAGAATGCTTATGTGAAGAGACTTTTTCAGGCTCGACCACACTCCCTGGAAATTTCTTCCCTGTGTGACTGCTCCCCAGCCTCTCAGGCTGGCATCCGTGGTCACCAGGATCCAATCCTGCATGCCGAATCTGCGGCCCTCCAATAGATGAGCCTCCTGCAACCACCACAGAAGGGATACCCTTGTCCTCGGCGACAGGGTTATCCGCAGGTGCATCTGAAGATGCGACCCTGACCATTTGTCCAACAGATCCCTTTGCATGGAATCTGCCGAAAGGGATTGCTTCGTAAGAAGCTACCATTTTTTCCCAGGACTCTTGTGCATTGATGTACAGACACCTTTCCTGGTTTTAGGAGGTTCCTGACCAGGTCAGATAACTCCTTGGCTTTTTCTTCGGGAAGAAAAACCTTTTTCTGAACTGTGTCCAGAATCATCCCCAGGAACAGCAGACGAGTTGTCGGCATTAATTGGGATTTTGGAATATTCAGAATCCATCCGTGCTGCTTTAGCACCTCTTGAGATAGTGCTAAACCCATCTCTAGCTGTTCTCTGGACCTTGCCCTTATTAGGAGATCGTCCAAGTATGGGATAATTAATACGCCTTTTCTTCGAAGAAGAAATATTATCTCGGCCATTACCTTTGTAAAGACCCGAGGTGCCGTGGACAAACCAAACGGCAGCGTCTGAAACAGATAGTGACAGTTTTGTACAACGAACCTGAGGTACCCCTGGTGTGAGGGGTAATTGGAACGTGGAGATACGCATCCTTGATGTCCAAGGATACCATAAAGTCCCCTTCTTCCAGGTTCGCTATCACTGCTCTGAGTGACTCCATCTTGAACTTGAACTTCTTTATGTACAGGTTCAAGGACTTCAGATTTAGAATAGGCCTTACCGAGCCATCCGGCTTCGGTACCACAAAAAGAGTGGAATAATACCCCTTCCCTTGTTGTAGAAGAGGTACCTTGACTATCACCTGCTGAGAATACAGCTTGTGAATGGCTTCCAAAACCGTCTCCCTTTCTGAGGGGGACGTTGGTAAAGCAGACTTCAGGAAACGGCGAGGTGGCTCTGTCTCTAATTTCAACCTGTACCCCTGAGATATTATCTGCAGGATCCAGGGATTTACCTGCGAGTGAGCCCACTGCGCGCTGTAATTCTTGAGACGACCGCCTACCGCCCCCGAGTCCGCTTGCGAAGCCCCAGCGTCATGCTGAGGCTTTTGTAGAAGCCGGGGAGGGCTTCTGTTCCTGGGAAGGAGCTGCCTGTTGCTGTCTCTTCCCTCGTCCTCTGCCTCGTGGCAGATATGAATAGCCCTTTGCTCTCTTATTTTTAAAGGAACGAAAGGGCTGCGGTTGAAAGGTCGGTGCCTTTTTCTGTTGGGGAGTGACTTGAGGTAGAAAGGTGGATTTCCCGGCCGTAGCCGTGGCCACCAAATCCGATAGACCGACCCCAAATAACTCCTCTACGCATCGCCTGTCCACTGTCGTGTCCATAAAGCTCTTCTGGCCGAAATGGACATAGCACTTACCCGTGATGCCAGTGTGCAGATATCTCCCTGTGCATCACGCATATAAAGAAATGCATCCTTTATTTGTTCTAACGACAGTAAAATATTGTCCCTGTCCAGGGTATCAATATTTTCGATCAGGGACTCTGACCAAACTACCCCAGCACTGCACATCCAGGCAGTCGCAATAGCTGGTCGTAGTATAACACCTGCATGTGTGTATATACCTTTTTGGATATTTTCCATCCTCCTATCTGATGGATCTTTAAGTGCGGCCGTCTCAGGAGAGGGTAACGCCACTTGTTTTGATAAGCGTGTTAGCGCTTTGTCCACCCTAGGAGGTGTTTCCCAGCGCTCCCTAACCTCTGGCGGGAAAGGGTATAAAGCCAATAACTTCTTTGAAATTAGCAGTTTTTTATCGGGGCACCCCACGCTTCATCACACACGTCATTTAATTCTTCTGATTCGGTAAAAACTACTGGTAGTTTTTTCACACCCCACATAATACCCTGTTTAGTGGTACCTGTAGTATCAGCTAAATGTAACATCTCCTTTATTGCCAAAATCATATAACGTGTGGCCCTACTGGAAAATACGGTTGATTCGTCACCTTCACCACCGGAAACAGTGCCTGTGTCTGGGTCTGTGTCGACCGACTGAGGCAAGGGGCGTTTTACAGCCCCTGACGGTGTTTGAGGCGCCTGGACAGGCACTAATTGAGTGTCCGGCCGCCTCATGTCGGCAAACGACTGCTTAAGCGATTTGACGCTATCCCGTAATTCCACAAATAAAGGCATCCATTCTGGTGTCGACCCCCTAGGAGGTGACATCCTCATATTTGGCAATTGCTCCGCCTCCACACCAATAACGTCCTCATACATGTCGACACACACGTACCGACACACAGCAGACACACAGGGAATGCTCTATACGAAGACAGGACCCACTAGCCCTTTGGGGAGACAGAGGGAGAGTCTGCCAGCACACACCAAAAAGCGCTATATATGACAGGGATAGCCTTATGATTAAGTGCTCCCTTATAGCTGCTTTTATATTAATATATATTGCCATTTATTTTGCCCCCCCTCTCTGTTATACCCTGTTTCTGTAGTGCAGTGCAGGGGAGAGACCTGGGAGCCTTCCTGACCAGCGGAGCTGTGACAGAAAATGGTGCCGTGTGCTGAGGAGATAGGCCCCGCCCCTTTTTCGGCGGGCTCGTCTCCCGCTATTTAGTACATTTAGGCAGGGGTAAATATCTCCATATAGCCTCTGGGGCTATATGTGAGGTATTTTTAGCCTTTTTAAAGGTTTTCATTTGCCTCCCAGGGCGCCCCCCTCCCAGCGCCCTGCACCCTCAGTGACTGCCGTGTGAAGTGTGCTGAGAGGAAAATGGCGCACAGCTGCAGTGCTGTGCGCTACCTTAAGAAGACTGCAGGAGTCTTCAGCCGCCGATTCTGGACCTCTTCTTGCTTCAGCATCTGTGAGGGGGCCGGCGGCGTGGCTCCGGTGACCATCCAGGCTGTACCTGTGATCGTCCCTCTGGAGCTTCATGTCCAGTAGCCAAGAAGCCAATCCATCCTGCACGCAGGTGAGTTCACTTCTTCTCCCCTCTGTCCCTCGTTGCAGTGATCCTGTTGCCAGCAGGAATCACTGTAAAATAAAAAACCTAAGCTAAACTCTCTAAGCAGCTCTTTATGAGAGCCACCTAGAATTGCACCCTTCTCGGCCGGGCACAAAAATCTAACTGGAGTCTGGAGGAGGGTCATAGGGGGAGGAGCCAGTACACACCACCTGACCTGTAAAAGCTTTATTTTTGTGCCCTGTCTCCTGCGGAGCCGCTATTCCCCATGGTCCTTTCAGGAACCCCAGCATCCACTTAGGACGATAGAGAAAAGGGTGATATCATATGTTTTAGTCATAACTATGTGTTATTTTACTGGCACGCTGAGGGCTCTATTTATCAATGTGGATCACATCCAGTGGTACATTTTACCTTCTTGGTGATCATGGATGGCAGCACCCTGCCCAGCAATCTCCAATCTCATTTGCTGACAGCATAACACTGCTAGCGCAAAAGGTTGACATTGTGTATGCGCAGCATATGTCCAAGAATGTGTATAGTTGCTTAATCTGGTGGGGATTACCTAGTGGTGACAATCTAGGCTTTTCTCTGTTTAGTAAACTGCTTAATTCCACTGTCCTCCTTAGAGGTCTATGTAGGCAATGTTAAGTGCCAGAAATGGGATAATGCTGGATACATTTCTAATTTTTCTGGCATCAACCATTCGATCAGTGGCACAAAGCATTGAAGGGCCTATTATTAAATGGTTTCTCCAGAAAATAGTCTTTTCACTGCTTCATAAATAAGGTCCTTAAGTTACCATTAAACGTCTTGCATGAAGCTAACATTTTTGTTGTGGAAAATTCACATCAAAAGAATGCAATTTTGGCCATTAATTGCCTTGTATTGGACACAAAAGCTGACACTCGTCTGTCACATCACCTGAAATATCTGTAACTGTTAGGTTGAATTTCCTGTGATCATTCCCCCTAATTCTTCGGCCAGCTACACATCAGAATGTTTGTCGCGATTTCCCTTCGCCCCAAACCATGCCAGATTGCCTGAAAACCCCAGGAAGATTTGATGAACGACCATTCTCCAAAGATGCCGTTATAATTCCCTTTAACAAAAAAGTGACCCTACAAACTGTAAAAACTAGAGGCATATGTTTACTAACAATATCCAGCAAAATTGTAACATCAATTATACACTTAAGGCTACTAAAAACAGGAGAAAGCAACTGCAGAGAACAAGAAGCTGGATGTAAGCCCAGTAGAGGATGAAGTGACCATATTTTTGCTATTAGGAAAATACTCAAATCACGCCTACAACCAAAGAAAGAACTTTTCTAGTTTTTGTTGGCTTTAAATGTGCCTTTGACAATGTGGACGGAGAATCTGTTTGGTATGCCCTCAAGGTGGGGTCAATTTACATAACTTCAAGTTCTCTACAACAATGGATCAAACAAAGTTAAATATGCACGCCAGATGTCCCAACCATTCACAATCTCACCTGGACTCAAGCAAGGTTGTATAGTATCGCCCTTGATCTTCAACATAGCTATGGACTGGATTATCAGAAAAAACTTTTATAAATTAAATGGGCACCGTTACTCGCAAACATACAGCCCTCACAGATCTAGTCTATGCCGATGATATCGTCTTTCTAGCCAAAAACATGCAGGGTGCCCAAAACATCCCAAATAAGCTCCACACAAATGCATCAAAAAAGACCAAGTACATTTTTACTGGAACTACGCCTCTGCAGCTAAACCTAGATGGAAACATCATTGAACCAGTAAATACCCTTAAATACCTGGGTTCAACTACTGTATACTGATCTATCCAAGCTATCTCTGCAGGACGACTGCTGTGTATTCTTCATACTTGCCTATTCTCCCGGAAGCTGCGGGAGGCTCCCAATATTTGGAGCAGTCCCCCGCATCCCTGGAAGGGTAGGCGACTCTCCCGCATCCTGCCCGCTTCTCAGTGAAGCTGGCAGGATGGTGTAAAAATCACCTGCAATCGCGGGGTTGCGAAAAGGGGGCAGGGCCAAACAGCTAAAATTACCCATTTAGCTCCACCCCTCACTGTAGACCCGCAAATTGGTGTTTCCTAGTGCTGGGGCCTAATGACGAGTCAGTTAGGCCACGAACCCAGATGTGACATGTTGCGTCTCCTCTCAGGGCTTCTCTGAAAAAGTTGGTAAGTATGGTATTCTTGTACCTAGAACCTTGCAAAAATAGGATTTTAATTACCTACCGGTAAATCCTTTTCTCGTAGTCCGTAGAGGATGCTGGGGTCCACATTAGTACCATGGGGTATAGACGGGTCCCTTTTCAAGCCATGGGCACTTTAAGAGTTTAATAGTGTGGGCTGGCTCCTCCCAGACTCAGTCTAGAAACTGTGCCCGAGGAGACGGACAAACTTTGAGAGAAGGAAATACACAGATTATTTATTATTATTATTACCAGTTATTTATATAGCGCACACATATTCCGCAGCGCTGTACAGAGAGAGAATATTTGTCAATTCACATCAGTCCCTGCCCCAGTGGAGCTTACAATCTATATTCCCTATCACATGTACACACAGACACATTCACGCTAGGGTTAATTTTTGTTGGGAGCCAATCAACCTACCAGTATATTTTTGGATTGTGGGAGGAAACCGGAGTACCCGGAGGAAACCCACGCAAGTACAGGGAGAATATACAAACTCCACACAGTTAGGGCCATGGTGGGAATTGAACCCATGACCTCAGTACCTAGAGGATGCTGGGGTCCACATTAGTACCATGGGGATGTACCAAAGCTCCCAGTACGGGAGGGAGAGCGTGGAGGCTCCTGCAGAACTGATTGACCAAACTTTAGGTCCTCAGAGGCCAAAGTATCGAACTTGTAGAACTTAGCAAACGTGTTCGACCCTGATCAAGTAACCGCTCGGCAAATCTGTAAAGCCGAGACACCCCGGGCAGCCATCCAGGAAGAACCCACCTTACGAGTAGAGCGGGCCTTAACAGATTTTGGACACAGCAAGCTTGCCGTAGAAAAAGCATGCTGAATAGTAAACCTGATCCAGCGAGAAATCGTCTGCTTAGAAGAAGGACACCCAATCTTGTTGGGATCATACAGGACAAACAGAGCGTCCAACTTCCTGTGATGCGCAGTCCTCTTCACATATATCTTCAAAGCCCTCACAACATCCAAGGACTTTGAGGGAATTGAGGAGTCAGTAGCCACTGGCACCACAATAGGTTGGTTGATATGAAAGAAAAAGGAAGATGAGAAGATCCACTGTGCCCTAAGCTGCTGCAAAAGTAAAATCCAAAATAAGGGGTTACTCTACCCCTATGAAATAGACACAATAATGGAAAGGAAATCACTTCCAACCAGATAGTTCTATTATAAGAAGTCCTTTCGAAGTAGTTCAATGATATGGAGTCTTCCACAACGATTCAAGACAGCCTCTGATTCAACGTCCCTCAAAAAGAACAATAAGAGAAACTGATCGTGTAGTTTGTCCTTGTCTTCTGTATATAAGGACAAGTTTCTTATTGTAGTTTACAACCAGAGGCTGAGTCTTGAATCTTTGTGGAAGACTCCATGTCATTGAACTACTTCGAAAGGACTTCTTATAATAGAACTATCTGGTTGGAACAATCATTACATAGGTTCATGGGTATATAAGTATGCGCAGAAGAGATATCCTTTCCATTATTGTTGTGGTTGATATAAAAAGCCGACACAACCTTTGGAAGAAACTGCTGACGCGTCCTGAGCTCAGCTCTATCCTCATGGAAAATCAAGTAGGGGCTTTTACAGGACAAAGCCCCCAATTCTGACACACGTCTAGCAGATGCCAATGCCAACAGTATGACAGCCTTCCAAGTGAGAAACTTGACCTCAACCTCCTGTAAAGGCTCAAACCAATTCGATTTCAGGAACTGCAGCACCACGTGAAGATCCCTAGGTGCCGTAGGAGGCACAAAGGGAGGTTGGATGAGCAGAACCCTTTTCAAGAAAGTCTGAACCTCAGGGAGGGCAGCCAATTGTTTCTGGAAGAAGATGGACAAGGCCGAAATCTGGACTTTTATGGAGCCCAGGCGCAAGCCCACATCCACCCCTGCTTGCAGGAAGATGAGAAACTATCCAAGGTGAAACTCCACCGTAGGAAACTTCTTGGATTCACACCAAGACACATACTTTTTCCAAATCCGATGGTAATGTTTTGATGTTACTCCTTTCCTAGCCTGTATCAGGGTAGGACTAACATTGTTTGGAATGCCCTTCCGAGCTAAGATCTGGCGTTCAACCTCCATGCCGTCAAACGTAGCCATGGTAAGTCTTGATAAGCGAATGGCCCCTGTTGCAGAAGGTCCTCTCGAAGAGGAAGAGGCCTCGGGTCTTCTAGCAGTAACTCCAGAAGATCAGCGTACCATGCTCTTCTTGGCCAGTCCAGAGCAATGATTATCGCCTGGACTCTTGCTTTCTTTATGAGTTTTAGAATTCTTGGGATGAGTGGAAGCGGAGGGAACACGTACACGGACTTGAACACCCACGGAGTTACCAGGGCATCCACTGCCTGTGGATCCCGCGACCTGGAACAGTACCTCCGAAGCTTCTTGTTGAGGCCGGAGGCCATCATGTCTATTTGAGGTACACCCCAAAGATTTTTTACCTCCGTGAACACCTCCGGATGGAGGCTCTTCTCTCCCAGATGGAGATCGTGTCTGCTGAGGAAGTCCGCTTCCCAGTTGTCCACTCCCTGAATGAAGATTGCTGACAGCGCCACTGCATGCTTTTCTGCAAAGGAGGATCCTTGTTACCTCCGACATTGCAGCCCTGCTCTTCGTTCCGCTGTGTCGGTGTATTTATGCCACCGTCGTTACATTGTCCGACTGCACCTGAATGGCTTGATCTTGTAGAAGATGTGCCGCTTGCAAAAGACCGTTGTAGATGGCCCTTAGTTCCAGAATGTTTGTTGGAATAATGGATTCCAGACTTGACCACCTTCCTTGGAAGGTTTCCCCTTGGGTGACAGCGCCCCAACCTTTGAGACTTGCATCCATGGTTAGAAGGATCCAGTTTTGAATCCCAAACCTGCGGCCTTCGAGAAGGTGAGGCATTTGTGGCCACCATAGGTGCGAAATCCTGGCTTTCGGCGACAGCCGTATTCTCTGGTGCATGTGTAGGTGAGATTCCGACCACTTGTCCAGGAGATCCAGTTGGAAGGACCGCGCATGAAATATTCCGTACTGCAGAGCCTCCCGTCTGCGGAGTCGCACTATCATCTCTGCCATCACCTTGGTGAACACTCTCGGTGCTGTGGAGAGGCCGAATGGCAGTACCTGGAACTGATAATGACAGTCCAGCAGTGCAAATCTTAGATAAGCCTGGTGAGGCGGCCAGATTGGAATGTGAAGGTATGCATGCTTGATATCCAGGGATACCAGGAATTCCCCCTCCTGCAGACCTGAGATCACCGCTCTCAGAGACTCCATTTTGAGCCTGAATTCCCTCAAATAAGGGTTTAACAACTTCAAGTTAAAAATTGGTCTGACCGAACCAACCGGTTTCGGTACCACAAATAGGTTTGAATAGTAATCCTTGCTTTCCAGATGACGTGGAACCGGAACAATGACATTTGCCCTTTCCAATTTTTGAATGGCTTCCTGTAGGATAGCCCTTTCTGTCAGCAAAGCTGGTAAGCCTGATTTGAAGAATCTGTGAGGTGGGAGCTCTTGAAATTCCAGTCTGTACACCTGGGATACAATATCCTGTACCCAGGGATCCAGGCCGGATGATACCCAGACGTGTCTGAAAAGTCTGAGTCTCGCTCCCACCTGCCCGCTCTCCAGGCTGAGAGGTCCACCGTTATATTGAGGATTTTGAGGAAACAGAGCCAGGCTTCTGTTCCTGGGAATCTGCAGGTGCAGGTTTTCTGGATTTACCCCGGCCACCTCCGAAGAAAGTGGTAGGGACTTTGGACTTCTTAACCTTTGCATTCCGAAAGGTAGATGCATAAAAATATTTCTTCAGTGTCTGAGTGCCTGAGGGAAGAAAGGTTGACTTACCCGCGGTTGCTGTGGAGATCCACGCATTCAAAGCTTACCCAAAGAGAGCCTTACCTGTGAAGGGGAGGTTCTCCACACTTCTCTTGGATTCTGCGTCTGCAGACCATTGGCGCAGCCAGAGTCCCCTGCGTGCCGAGTCAGTCATGGAATATGTCCTTGCCGTCAGATGACCCAGGTCCTTCATGGCCTCCACCATGAAACCTGCAGAATCCTGTATGTGACATAAAAACATTTCAATGTCACTTTTATCCATAGAATCTAACTCCTCTAGTACTGTGCCTGACCACTTTACTATGGCTTTAAAAATCCATGCACAGGCAATAGTGGGCCTTAACGCCACGCCTGAAGCAGTGTATATGGATTTGAGCGTAGTCTCAATTTTGCGGTCTGTCGGTTCTTTCAAAGTGGTAGACCCAGGAACCAATTCAGTCACCTTATTAGGCAGTCTAGATACAGAAGCGCCCTGGTAGGCAGTTATATTATAAAAGCCTGGCGCTGACTGTGCAACCTTAATAGACTACACAGTGAAAATTGTGAGTAACAACTCTCCCCCCCCCCTCCTACTATAACCCCCTGGTACCGCACAGGATAGCTGGAGATATGTGGAGGGTCAGCGCTCCCTGTCAGAGTCTCTGTGTGCTGATCTGCAGGGAGAAAATGGCGCTGGTGAGCTGCTGGATCCGCTGAGGAGAAGCTCCGCCCCCTGTCATGGCGCATCTTCCCGCACTTTATGATTTTATTGGCCTGATGTCAATTACACAGCTGGCAGTAGAACACATTCCCTGATAGCCCAGTGACTAGTTTTAAGGGGGTTGCGCTGGCCCAGGGCACCCCTCACAGCGGCGCACCGTAGTACCGCTGAGCCCTCTGGAGCGCAGCGCCTACCCTGATGCCGCCATTCACACTGGCTCCCCGCTTGTCGGGTTGCTGGTAATCTACTCACCACCGACGTCTTCTGACTCGGTTAGGGGGTGGTGGCATGCTGCGGGAGTGAGCGGTCGCCTCGGGGGCTAGAGTTCATCATCCTCAGGAGCTCAGTGTCCTGTCAGCGGAGATAGTGGCCATTAACCTCAGAGGGTTGGACACTACTCCCCCCCTAAGTCCCACAAAGCAGGGAGGCTGTTGCCAGCAGCCTCCCTGTGCCTAACTCTATTTAAAATAATAAAACTAGAAAAACTCCTATGGAGCTCCCCTAGCTGTGACCGGATCCACCGGGCACATTTTCTAAACTGATTCTGGTAGGAGGAGCATAGAGGGAGGAGCCAGCCCGCACTATTAAACTCTTAAAGTGCCCATGGCTCCCAAGAGACCCATCTATACCACATGGTACTAATGTGGACCCCAGCATCCTCTAGGACGTAAGAGAAATCATCTTCAGTCACTAAGAATATATTTGCTGCTTGTCAATGGGCACGAATGTTATTATATATTTTAATTTTAATTGTAAAGCTACAACTATAGAAATCATTGTGCTTTTACAATATTATTCATCGTCACATATGCATGTTTTAAGTCTGCATGTGGTGGAGAGGAAATTGAAAAATGCAAAAGTAGCATTTGTCTGCGTGACAAATAGTTGTCCATTAGCCTAGCTTCCACTGCATTGGCTAAAATAGCAGAATGTCTGCCGAATAGGCTACAATTGCTATTTATTTTGTATTTTGTTTTTTTGTTGTTGATTTTTTATTGGAAGTACTGAAAACAAAACCATTCTCTTCCAGCAGCTCAACACCTACATTTCATATTTTAATTGCACATACAGATGTAGCCACCTTTATCTTGAGTGGCCGCGGCGGTTGGCCCGTTCGACCATACGCAGCGCACTGTGGCGTAGCGAGGCGCGCATAGCCACAGAGAGGCTATCTAATCGCACGGAGACAGACATTTGACGTTTGGCGTTACCTTTACGTGTAATACCTGCGATCAGCCACCAGATGTCGCTTTTTACAATCACCACTGCGCATGCGTGTGGTCTCCCGTAAAATACAATACTGACATACATAATAAGGACTACTTTACTAAGGCGTCTCATTACGCTGCATACAGCAAATACTGTACTCATTACGCTGCATTATTTAATACAGTACTGTACAGTATATACAGTACGACACCGACGCAAATACAGTAGTACAGCATACAGTATATGATCCATCTACAATACTTTATGAATACTGTATGTGAGCGTCCGAGTCCCGCAGACAAAACACAGTACTGTAAAACCAGTAGTGTACACTGTCGCAAATGGATGTGTGTTACAAGTTCACTATTGCCTCTCAAGATTAGGAATTTTCTACAGTATGTTATCGTCTTAATCCCGTAGCCATTACAGCATAATCAAAACCAACGGATTTATACATTTGTCTGCGGCGAAGTGGTGAAGTGTTTCGCTTCCTATACTCAGAGTCCAGGGTTCGATTCCTTAAGTACTAATGCATGTTACTGTAGTTTTTTTCACACTTTATTATTTTTTTTATTCACCCCCACCTCGTGGCAGGCAGCAGTTGGGTATGGAATGAGAAATGGCATAAGCTGTGCAGGCTACGGGGCGATGCTGAAGGAGCGTCACAATCCCCTAGCCAAAATACACAGATACTGTAAGCGTATACTGTAAGATACTGTAAGCGTGAGATACTGTATTGAGCTAGGGGATTGTGACGCTCCTTCAGCATTGCCCCCTGAACTGTGAAATGTACAGTATGCCATATTGTATCTCACTACATATCCGAGCGCTGCCACGTGCTGGGAGTTCACGGTCGGCGGCCATTTTGTCAGGTTGCTAAGCGATCCAGCTCGGTATACCGTAATGTGCATAGACCTCGCTTATCCCAATGTAATTGAGCTAGGGGATTGTGACGCTCCTTCAGCATCGCCCCGTAGCCTGCACAGCTTATGCCATTTCTCATTCCATACCCAACTGCTGCCTGCCACGAGGTGGGGGTTCAGGAGGTGGGGGTTCATGGGTAGTGGTCGTTTTGACAGTGTGCTATGCGATTGAGTCCGGTGTACCGTAATACTGTATGCAATCCTACAGTAGCTTATCCCTCCCCTGTGTATTTTGGCTAGGGGATTGTGACGCTCCTTCAGCATTGCCCCCTGAACTGTGAAATGTATGCCATATTGTATCTCACTACATATCCGAGCGCTGCCACGTGCTGGGAGTTCACGGTCGGCGGCCATTTTGTCAGGTTGCTAAGCGATCCAGCTCGGTATACCGTAATGTGCATAGACCTCGCTTATCCCAATGTAATTGAGCTAGGGGATTGTGACGCTCCTTCAGCATTGCCCCCTGAACTGTGAAATGTATGCCATATTGTATCTCACTACATATCCGAGCGCTGCCACGTGCTGGGGGTTCACGGTCGGTGGCCATTTTTAGTGTGCATAGAACTCGCTTATCCACATAGGCCCCTGTGTTTTTAACTACTATATTGAGATGCACATTTCTAGGCCTACAGTATTTAATATACAGTAAGCAGCATTGTTGTTAGGCAATAATTGAAGAATTTACATACAGTACTGACATGTACTGTATGTAATGCTTGTACATCATGTCAGTCGACCCTTATGCTGTACACTACTGTAAGTCTCACAGGGCCCATGCACTTCCAAGGAGGGTTATTTACTGTACTGTATCTGTTTCATACAGGAAACTAATTGCAGTCCATAACACTAATATTAAGCCCACTCCATTATCCACTCCTCCCCTGTGTATTAAACACCCCCTACCACCCTGGAAGTCATGTACCAGGGCCCCTTCATTCAGCACAATGCCCCCTTCTACAGTTTAGTGTTCTCCTTCCTGCCCCATCTGTGCAGTAAAGGAATAATTAGCAGAAATTATTTCTCCAGGTCCTACTGTACATACTGAGCGAAAGATAGAACCCCCCTATCCCCCGCGGAGCATCAAAGCTGCCGCTGATAGCTCCCCCCACCCCTTCCGCTGGTGAGTGGGTAGGGTCCCCAGTGCATTGCTGTGTCCAGGGGCCCACACTGCTGTTAAGATGGCTCTAGTAATTGAGCTAGGGGATTGTGACGCTCCTTCAGCATTGCCCCTGGACTGTACCATACTGTATCTCACTCCATATCCAAGCGCTGCCATGTGCTGGGAGTTCACGGTCGGTGGCCATTTTGTCAGGTTGCTAAGCGATCCAGCTCGGTATAACGTAATGTGCATAGACCTCGCTTATCCCGGTGTACTATGTGCAGTAGTACTGAATGATTGCTATCACTTGTGGTGAAACACCTATCTTATCAAATACAGTAACTACTGTACAGTATAGTTGTTCGCACAGGTGATGGTAATCATACTGTATATTTAAACTGAAGTCCGTAACAGAGCATTCTGTCCCTCCTGCAGAGGTTCTTGTTGGGAGGCACAGGGAAAAAAGGCAAATACTGTACAGTACTGTATTTGCACTTTACTGTTGTGCACTTTATTTGAAAATGTACAGTTGTTTGCTATTTTTAGCATGCTGTGCTTTACATGTTTTCTTATTGTGGTTTTTATATTTTTAGACAAAAGACAAAGAATGCAGACTACCAGATTTTACGGGAGTGCCAAAACCCACCCATCAGTGGCACAGAAACTTGCTGCAGTAGTCCCACAAAAGAAGAAGAAAACTGCCAAGGCGGCTCAGAAAGAAAATGTGGTGAAACCACGAAAAAATGCCAAGGCAAAGAATAATACGTTGGAGCTGATATGTGGTGTGGCAAATGATGTAATTGTTCCATCTCCTGCAGATCACAGTGTTCAGCCAATGAATCTGGAAATACCGGTGCTAGAGGACGTGACAAACACGCTGCATCAGGAAGCTTCTTTTTTGGACCATGTAGCCACCCCTGGACAAGAAGACATGACACATTCACCACGAAGAAGGTTGCATTTCACAGATGTGAACACCAAAGTGCAGGACTGCCAGTGTACCTGTCCTGTTTTACTAAAGGAGCTACTCAGTAAGGTGACCAATATGGAGTCAGAAGTTGGTGGACAGGTCAATCAGCTGCAGACCGATGTGGCTGGCCTTAAAGAAGGCATAAAGGAACAGATGGTAGAAGCCATGAAGAAAGTCATTGAACAAACGAGGGAAGAATGGCAAGTTGGAGTTTGCCGCACCATCATTGCAACACACCACCAAGCGGTTCAAGTCAGCGGCCTGGACGACCGAGGCCTGGAGGACCGCAGAGGAGGCCTGGAGGACCGCAGAGGAGGCCTGGAGGACCGCAGCGGACTGGACGAAGTCAGCGGCATGGACGACCACAGAGGCCCTAGGCTACGGAGCAAGTAATAGTCCAGATTGTACAGACTATGGGGCAATGCTGAAGGAGCGTCACAATCCCCTAGCTAAAATACACAGTATGCATATTATGGTACACCGGACTCGATGACATACTGTAGCACACTGGCAAAATGGCCGCCGCCCCTGAACCCTTGTGCAGGTTATGGGGCAATGCTGAAGGAGCGTCACAATCCCCTAGCCAAAATACACAGGGGAGGGATAAGCTACTGTAGGATTGCATACAGTATTACGGTACACCGGACTCAATCGCATAGCACACTGTCAAAACGACCACTTTGTGCAGGGTACGGGGCAATGCTGAAGGAGCGTCACAATCCCCTAGCTACAATACACAGGGGTGATAGAGATAATCGAGTGGCTGGAGGGGGGTCCCCTTGATTTAAGGGGCCCCCACTCCTCCAGGGTACTCCGGCCAGGTGTGACTAGTTGGGTATTTAATTCCATGGCCGCAGGGACCGGTATAAAAGTCTCCCCCGGCTGTGCATTATCTGTCCAGCTAGTGGAGCCCAGTGCTGATTCAAAAAATATGGGGAACCCCTACGCTTTTTTTGTCCCCCTTATTTTTTGCACCAGGACCAGGCGCAGAGCCCGGTGCTGGTTCTAAAAAGATGGGGGATCCCGTGTCCATTTTTTCCGTATTCCTGCCGGAATTCGACTGCAATTGCATATACAGTACTGTACCCCTTAATGTCACTGCTTACAGTATACAGTATTTAGACATGAGCTTGTGTACAGTATCTGTCATGAGGTGCTTTTTTCACTGACACTATAACTTTTTTCTATTGTGATATACTGTACAGAGGCGGCAAACTAGCGAAACGGGAATAATCAGCTTCTGCAGAATAAAATGAGATGCTACAGTACATGCCTATATTCTGTGAGTGACTGCGGCTCTATGAAATTAAATCAGAAAATTTAAATATGAAATGTATTACTAATGTGTGGCATTACTGTACTGTATGTGTACTGTATAAGGTGTACTACAATATTTTCTGGTGTAACATAAGGAAAGGGCACTACTGCATGGTCTAATGCAGTGGTTCTCAAACTTGGTCCTCAGGACCCCACACAGTGCATGTTTTGCAGGTAAACCAGCAAGTGCACAGATGTATTCATTACTAACTGACACATTTTAGAAGGTCCATACAGTAGGTGGAGCTAATTTTTTCACTTGTGATTCTGTGAGACCTGCAAAACCTGCACTGTGTGGGGTCCTGAGGACTGAGTTTGAGAACCTGTGGTCTAATGTAAATAAAGATGAATGTGGTGGGGTGTAATGTGAATAAGGGGCATTACTGTTAGGAGTAATGTGGTACTATGATATGATGTCATGAGAATAAGAGACACCACTGCATGATATAATGTGAATAAAGTTGCAGTACTGTGTTGTGTCATTTCATCTTCGGGTATTATTGTGTTACCATGCCCCTTCCCAGCAAGAACATACTGTACACTGTTTTGGGCTGGCACTAAATGTGCACATTGTTCTTATTTAGATTATAGGGGGTAGGAGCGCCAAAATGGGTGATGGTGCTGGGAAAGGGGTGCAGGGTTAGAGGCGGAACTACGTAGCATCTGTGCAAGAGGGCATCAGCCAAAATCTAGCCTAGGGCATCATGTTGGTCAGGTTTGGCTCTGATAATACTGTATACTGTACTCTTACTGTACTTTGCATTCAATACAGATACTGTTTGCACACAGGTTTTACATGAATCATTGGCAATGCTGCAGGAGTGTCTCATTAGGCAATCTAAAATATACCACGAGTATGGGTGGGGATACAGTAGGGAAGTTCTGTCACCATAAGCTGTCTGCTGTGTATAGCATATTTCCATCTGAGATGCATTTGTGTGTTTGTAATAAGAAAAAAACATTTTACTGTACATTTAGTGGATACAGTATTTCTCCCCCATAATGACGTATCATACTGTACAGGTACCCTCATGTACTGTACCGTACCATACTGTAAAATTGAATATTTATTGGAAAAACATCAATATTAATGTAAAAATAAAGTATTACAACATCCGATTCCATGTACTGCACTGATCAAAATGTACAGTACTCTTATTCAGGACTTATAAAACTGAAAATAACTGTTCATACAGTACACATCAATAACATTACTACTGTGTAATATTCTACATTAGTTTATGCAATAATCAGACAAAGGCAATTTTATCATTTTTTTTAATAATGCACCAATTTAAAATTTTAAACAGAAAATACAGAACTACATATTTGTGGCTTGACCATTTCTTTCAACTACAACAGGTAATACTTTATACAGGTGATTTATATAATTATTACAATGTTCAGGTGTGAGTACTTCTAGCCAAAATTTCTTTATCCCATCCACCAGTTGCTGTTTTGTTGTTGGCTTTGCAACACTCCTAACGTACCTCTTCAATTGAGCCCACACTAATTCGATTGGGTTCATGTCTGGTGATCTAATTAAAAAAAAAAAAAGCGTATAGAAAAAATTAATTACATTACAGTAAATAGAGAAAATTAAACATACAATATTGTACTGTTTATTAAACAAAATTTTTTTTTACAGTACTAGAGTGCTATCCAAAATTTTACTTGTACACTGTTGAAATAATACTCACTCTGGTGGTGTGCGTTCCCAATTCATACCTTTCTCTTCCATAAATTTGGCTGAGGCGGAGTGTTTAGGATCATTGTCTTGGAATATCCTATGGTGAGTTGGGTAATATTTATTCACAAATGGCACCATACATTTCTCTACTATTGTTTCTTGGAAATATTTCTTATCCATGATTCCTACAGAAATCAAAAAATGTTGTTCATTAATAAGCAACTCCTTTTATTGTGCAGTTACACGTACTCTACAGTACAACATGTATTTTTACAGAACACAGGCACAGAATAAAGTATAGTACTGTACTGTACCTTCGAAAAATAATAGGGGACCAGCTCCTAATCGTGATATGCCTCCCCATACATGGATTTTCAATGGATGCTTTGGGCGTGGTTTTAAAGAGATATGGTTACGTTTCCTGAATGACATTCTGGAGAACCGCTCAAGGGCAACAGACGATTCATCTGTGAAAATGACATCATCAAATGTTTCACCACTCTCAATCCATCGCCGTGCCTGTTCCACTCTCTTTTCTTTATTCACATCTCTTATCATTGGAGATATCCTGTGAAGAGCCAAAAATAATGAAATCAGATACAGTTATGAAATTACAGATTTACAGATTACTGTATATACAGTAGACTGTATGTGCAGTATACTGTATTATATACCTACTGTATACATTAAACTGTACATACAGTACATTAAGTTACATACAGAGTAATATATATATACATACTGTACATACACACAAACACAGTATACAGTATACAGTATGTAATCATCACAATAAGCCGGCAATGCTTCATTGCTGTCTCTGAGTGCCTATACAGTAGGTATCTCTTTTGGGATAGAATACTGTATATACAGTATATACACACACACATACTGTATATAGTATAAAGTACACACTCTGTATAATGATTTATGGCATTATTATATCACGTATCAAGGGATTATTAACAGTGCATTTACTGTATGGTTTATACTGCTTTCAGTATTTTACCTTGTTGCGCCAAAGGTCCATCCCATTTTCCGTCGCATCCTTCTGATGCTGGTGGCCGATATGTCCAGGTCATACTTGGAATGGAGAATTCGTTTTATTTGCAGAGCAGTACGCTCATCATCCTCACGAGTTAGTTCCTCCACAATTTGTTGCACTCTCCTACAGTACAATACAGTATGAAAAATATGAATTCATGAACAGCACAATCACAGTTACAATTGATGAAGTTTTTATTTTATTTCAAAAAAATTGTTTATGGTATAAAGCAAGTCATTTAAACATTACAGTAGTGTACAGTACGTACCATGTGCATTTTGTAGGAAATACAAATCTGGGCGTTGTTCTCTCGAATGCATGATAGCGCACTGTTTCTAAAGTGACTATAATGCCACTTTCCTTGAGCCATGCATGGATCTCTTTGATGGTTTTATTTTCTTTTTTCATGTTGGCGATTATCTTGCTCATCGTTTTGTTGATAGTTACTGGCATGTTGTCCAACTATAATTCCTGTATGGAGAGAAAACATTTGTGAATACTGTAGTCTAAAATTTACACATCTGAAAATGCATAAGAGTTTTATGATAGAAGTTAATACTGTACATGTTTACTATCCAGTACCTGATGTTCAAATTTAAGTATTGTATACTGTACAGTACTGAAAATACAACTTCAGTGTTATGGACTGCAATTAGTTTCCTGTATGAAACAGATACAGTACAGTAAATAACCCTCCTTGGAAGTGCATGGGCCCTGTGAGACTTACAGTAGTGTACAGCATAAGGGTCGACTGACATGATGTACAAGCATTACATACAGTACATGTCAGTACTGTATGTAAATTCTTCAATTATTGCCTAACAACAATGCTGCTTACTGTATATTAAATACTGTAGGCCTAGAAATGTGCATCTCAATATAGTAGTTAAAAACACAGGGGCCTATGTGGATAAGCGAGTTCTATGCACACTAAAAATGGCCACCGACCGTGAACCCCCAGCACGTGGCAGCGCTCGGATATGTAGTGAGATACAATATGGCATACATTTCACAGTTCAGGGGGCAATGCTGAAGGAGCGTCACAATCCCCTAGCTCAATTACATTGGGATAAGCGAGGTCTATGCACATTACGGTATACCGAGCTGGATCGCTTAGCAACCTGACAAAATGGCCGCCGACCGTGAACTCCCAGCACGTGGCAGCGCTCGGATATGTAGTGAGATACAATATGGCATACATTTCACAGTTCAGGGGGCAATGCTGAAGGAGCGTCACAATCCCCTAGCCAAAATACACAGGGGAGGGATAAGCTACTGTAGGATTGCATACAGTATTACGGTACACCGGACTCAATCGCATAGCACACTGTCAAAACGACCACTACCCATGAACCCCCACCTCCTGAACCCCCACCTCGTGGCAGGCAGCAGTTGGGTATGGAATGAGAAATGGCATAAGCTGTGCAGGCTACGGGGCGATGCTGAAGGAGCGTCACAATCCCCTAGCTCAATTACATTGGGATAAGCGAGGTCTATGCACATTACGGTATACCGAGCTGGATCGCTTAGCAACCTGACAAAATGGCCGCCGCCCGTGAACTCCCAGCACGTGGCAGCGCTCGGATATGTAGTGAGATACAGTATGGCATACATTTCACACTCCAGGGGGCAATGCTGAAGGAGCGTCACAATCCCCTAGCTCAATTACATTGGGATAAGCGAGGTCTATGCACATTACGGTATACCGAGCTGGATCGCTTAGCAACCTGACAAAATGGCCGCCGACCGTGAACTCCCAGCACGTGGCAGCGCTCAAATATGGAGTGAGAGATGGTATACATTTTAAAATACACCGGGATAAGTTGTACAGGCCATGGAGCAATGTACAGGGACATTCATCATTTACGTATATAAATAATTGTAAACCGTAAATGAAAGAATTACCGGTCAAATACTGTATGACGAAACTGTGTCAATGAGCTGGAACAGTATGGCCTGTGAAGAAGTTTTCGAAGGCAGAAACGGAGAGCAAATTATCAGGAGATTTCTGAAAGGTCGGAGAAGATCCACACAGCAAGTCTGCTTACGAGGAAACAGCTTTGCAAAGTGGGTAGCTGGGCGGTGACTGAGACGCTCTTTTATTCACATTCACACAAAAGGAATTCTTATCGCTGTGATTGGTGCCAATATAGGCGCATTCATCCTTACACCAATCACAGAGCATACTGTACTTTTGAATGTGAATAAAAGAGCGTCTCAGTCACCGCCCGCTACCCACTTTGCAAATCTGTTTCCTCGTAGGCAGACTTGCTGTGTGGATCTTCTCCGACCTTTCAGAAATCTCCTGATAAGTTGCTCTCCGTTTCTGCCTTCAAAAACTTCTTCACAGGCCATACTGTTCCAGCTCATTGACACAGTTTCGTCATACAGTATTTGACCGGTAATTCTTTCATTTACGGTTTACAATTATTTATATACTGTACGTAAATGATGAATGTCCCTGTACATTGCTCCATGGCCTGTACAACTTATCCCGGTGTATTTTAAAATGTATACCATCTCTCACTCCATATTTGAGCGCTGCCACGTGCTGGGAGTTCACGGTCGGCGGCCATTTTGTCAGGTTGCTAAGCGATCCAGCTCGGTATACCGTAATGTGCATAGACCTCGCTTATCCCAATGTAATTGAGCTAGGGGATTGTGACGCTCCTTCAGCATTGCCCCCTGAACTGTGAAATGTATGCCATATTGTATCTCACTACATATCCGAGCGCTGCCACGTGCTGGGAGTTCACGGTCGGCGGCCATGTTGTCAGGTTGCTAAGCGATCCAGCTCGGTATACCGTAATGTGCATAGACCTCGCTTATCCCAATGTAATTGAGCTAGGGGATTGTGACGCTCCTTCAGCATTGCCCCCTGAACTGTGAAATGTATGCCATATTGTATCTCACTACATATCCGAGCGCTGCCACGTGCTGGGAGTTCACGGTCGGCGGCCATGTTGTCAGGTTGCTAAGCGATCCAGCTCGGTATACCGTAATGTGCATAGACCTCGCTTATCCCAATGTAATTGAGCTAGGGGATTGTGACGCTCCTTCAGCATTGCCCCCTGAACTGTGAAATGTATGCCATATTGTATCTCACTACATATCCGAGCGCTGCCACGTGCTGGGAGTTCACGGTCGGCGGCCATGTTGTCAGGTTGCTAAGCGATCCAGCTCGGTATACCGTAATGTGCATAGACCTCGCTTATCCCAATGTACTGTAATTGAGCTAGGGGATTGTGACGCTCCTTCAGCATTGCCCCCTGAACTGTGAAATGTATGCCATATTGTATCTCACTACATATCCGAGCGCTGCCACGTGCTGGGAGTTCACGGTCGGTGGCCATTTTTAGTGTGCATAGAACTCGCTTATCCACATAGGCCCCTGTGTTTTTAACTACTATATTGAGATGCACATTTCTAGGCCTACAGTATTTAATATACAGTAAGCAGCATTGTTGTTAGGCTTTACGCTACCCACTTTGCAAATCTGTTTCCTCGTAGGCAGACTTGCTGTGTGGATCTTCTCCGACCTTTCAGAAATCTCCTGATAATTTGCTCTCCGTTTCTGCCTTCGAAAACTTCTTCACAGGCCATACTGTTCCAGCTCATTGACACAGTTTCGTCATACAGTATTTGACCGGTAATTCTTTCATTTACGGTTTACAATTATTTATATACTGTACGTAAATGATGAATGTCCCTGTGCATTGCTCCATGGCCTGTACAACTTATCCCGGTGTACTGTATTTTAAAATGTATACCATCTCTCACTACATATCCGAGCGCTGCCACGTGCTGGGAGTTCACGGTCGGTGGCCATTTTTAGTGTGCATAGAACTCGCTTATCCACATAGGCCCCTGTGTTTTTAACTACTATATTGAGATGCACATTTCTAGGCCTACAGTATTTAATATACAGTAAGCAGCATTGTTGTTAGGCAGTAATTGAAGAATTTACATACAGTACTGACATGTACTGTATGTAATGCTTGTACATCATGTCAGTCGACCCTTATGCTGTACACTACTGTAAGTCTCACAGGGCCCATGCACTTCCAAGGACGGTTATTTACTGTACTGTATCTGTTTCATACAGGAAACTAATTGCAGTCCATAACACTAATATTAAGCCCACTCCATTATCCACTCCTCCCCTGTGTATTAAACACCCCCTACCACCCTGGAAGTCATGTACCAGGGCCCCTTCATTCAGCACAATGCCCCCTTCTACAGTTTAGTGTTCTCCTTCCTGCCCCATCTGTGCAGTAAAGGAATAATTAGCAGAAATTATTTCTCCAGGTCCTACTGTACATACTGAGCGAAAGATAGAACCCCCCCTATCCCCCGCGGAGCATCAAAGCTGCCGCTGATAGCTCCCCCCACCCCTTCCGCTGGTGAGTGGGTAGGGGCCCCAGTGCATTGCTGTGTCCAGGGGCCCACACTGCTGTTAAGATGGCTCTAGTAATTGAGCTAGGGGATTGTGACGCTCCTTCAGCATTGCCCCTGGACTGTACCATACTGTATCTCACTCCATATCCAAGCGCTGCCACGTGCTGGGAGTTCACGGTCGGTGGCCATTTTGTCAGGTTGCTAAGCGATCCAGCTCGGTATAACGTAATGTACATAGACCTTGCTTATCCCGGTGTACTACAGGTATGTGCAGTAGTACTGAATGATTGCTATCACTTGTGGTGAAACACCTATCTTATCAAATACAGTAACTACTGTACAGTATAGTTGTTCGCACAGGTGATGGTAATCATACTGTATATTTAAACTGAAGTCCGTAACAGAGCATTCTGTCCCTCCTGCAGAGGTTCTTGTTGGGAGGCACAGGGAAAAAAGGCAAATACTGTACAGTACTGTATTTGCACTTTACTGTTGTGCACTTTATTTGAAAATGTACAGTTGTTTGCTATTTTTAGCATGCTGTGCTTTACATGTTTTCTTATTGTGGTTTTTATATTTTTAGACAAAAGACAAAGAATGCAGACTACCAGATTTTACGGGAGTGCCAAAACCCACCCATCAGTGGCACAGAAACTTGCTGCAGTAGTCCCACAAAAGAAGAAGAAAACTGCCAAGGCGGCTCAGAAAGAAAATGTGGTGAAACCACGAAAAAATGCCAAGGCAAAGAATAATACGTTGGAGATGATATGTGGTGTGGCAAATGATGTAATTGTTCCATCTCCTGCAGATCACAGTGTTCAGCCAATGAATCTGGAAATACCGGTGCTAGAGGACGTGACAAACACGCTGCATCAGGAAGCTTCTTTTTTGGACCATGTAGCCACCCCTGGACAAGAAGACATGACACATTCACCACGAAGAAGGTTGCATTTCACAGATGTGAACACCAAAGTGCAGGACTGCCAGTGTACCTGTCCTGTTTTACTAAAGGAGCTACTCAGTAAGGTGACCAATATGGAGTCAGAAGTTGGTGGACAGATCAATCAGCTGCAGACCGATGTGGCTGGCCTTAAAGAAGGCATAAAGGAACAGATGGTAGAAGCCATGAAGAAAGTCATTGAACAAACGAGGGAAGAATGGCAAGTTGGAGTTTGCCGCACCATCATTGCAACACACCACCAAGCGGTTCAAGTCAGCGGCCTGGACGACCGAGGCCTGGAGGACCGCAGAGGAGGCCTGGAGGACCGCAGAGGAGGCCTGGAGGACCGCAGAGGAGGCCTGGAGGACCGCAGAGGAGGCCTGGACGACCGCAGAGGAGGCCTGGACGACCGCAGCGGACTGGACGAAGTCAGCGGCATGGAGGACCGCAGAGGAGGCCTGGAGGACCGCAGAGGAGGCCTGGAGGACCGCAGAGGAGGCCTGGAGGACCGCAGAGGCCTGGACCACAGCAGCGGACTGGACGAAGTCAGCGACTTGGACGACCGCAGAGGAGGCCTGGAGGACCGCAGAAGAGACCTGGAGGACCGCAGAAGAGACCAGGAGGACCGCAGAAGAGACCTGGAGGACCGCAGAGGAGGCCTGGAGGACCGCAGAGGAGGCCTGGAGGACCGCAGAGGAGGCCTGGAGGACCGCAGAGGGCTGGACGACCGCAGAGGAGGCCTGGAGGACCGCAGAAGAGACCTGGACGACCGCAGCGGACTGGACGAAGTCAGCGGCATGGAGGACCGCAGAGGCCTGGACCACAGCAGCGGACTGGACGAAGTCAGCGACTTGGACGACCGCAGAGGAGGCCTGGAGGACCGCAGAAGAGACCTGGAGGACCGCAGAAGAGACCAGGAGGACCGCAGAAGAGACCTGGAGGACCGCAGAGGAGGCCTGGAGGACCGCAGAGGAGGCCTGGAGGACCGCAGAGGAGGCCTGGAGGACCGCAGAGGGCTGGACGACCGCAGAGGAGGCCTGGAGGACCGCAGAAGAGACCTGGACGACCGCAGCGGACTGGACGAAGTCAGCGGCATGGAGGACCGCAGAGGAGGCCTGGACGACCGCAGCGGACTGGACGAAGTCAGCGGCATGGAGGACCGCAGAGGAGGCCTGGAGGACCGCAGAAGAGACCTGGAGGACCGCAGAGGCCTGGACCACAGCAGCGGACTGGACGAAGTCAGCGACTTGGGCGAACGCAGAGGAGGCCTGGAGGACCGCAGAAGAGACCTGGAGGACCGCAGAGGAAACATGGAGGACCGCAGAGGAGGCATGGAGGACCGCAGAGGAGGCCTGGAGGACCGCAGAGGAGGCCTGGAGGACCGCAGAAGAGACCTGGAGGACCGCAGAGGAGGCCTGGAGGACCGCAGAGGAGGCCTGGAGGACCGCAGAGGAGGCCTGGAGGACCGCAGAGGAGGCCTGGAGGACCGCAGAGGAGGCCTGGAGGACCGCAGAAGAGACCTGGAGGACCGCAGAGGAGGCCTGGAGGACCGCAGAGGAGACCTGGAGGACCGCAGAGGAGGCCTGGAGGACCGCAGAGGAGGCCTGGAGGACCGCAGAGGAGGCCTGGAGGACCGCAGAGGAGGCCTGGAGGACCGCAGAGGCCTGGACCACAGCAGCGGACTGGACGAAGTCAGCGACTTGGACGACCGCAGAGGAGGCCTGGAGGACCGCAGAAGAGACCTGGAGGACCGCAGAAGAGACCTGGAGGACCGCAGAGGAGGCCTGGAGGACCGCAGAGGAGGCCTGGAGGACCGCAGAGGAGGCCTGGAGGACCGCAGAGGCCTGGACCACAGCAGCGGACTGGACGAAGTCAGCGACTTGGACGACCGCAGAGGAGGCCTGGAGGACCGCAGAAGAGACCTGGAGGACCGCAGAAGAGACCTGGAGGACCGCAGAAGAGACCTGGAGGACCGCAGAGGAGGCCTGGAGGACCGCAGAGGAGGCCTGGAGGACCGCAGAGGGCTGGACGACCGCAGAGGCCTGGATTCAAGTGTGCTGTTGCCAGGAACACCAATGATGACCAGCACACCTGCTCACAGGCCACTTCGCAATACATTCGGAGGCTCTCTGAACAATATTGCCCTGGCTGTCATCTCAACTTCCCTGGACGACCATCTGTACAGAGCTTCAAATGGACATATTCAGAAATATGCATATTCTCTGTTCCAGCACCATGTACGGTACGACAAATACTTGACGTGGGCCAATCGTGTGAACTTTGATGGTTCCAAGGGCAAACTTCCGCTGCCCAAAAATCTGGTACATGACATCATGGCTAGGTGTGAACGCCGCGTGAGGATTGGTGATCCAGAAAAGAGGAAGATAAGGGATACCATAAACTCTGTGCTGAGAACGAAGAGGAAAATGACTTGGAAGCTCGACTATGATGAAACCAGATCATTACCTAACTCCTAGCTTCTGCACATCAGCTTCACACAGCTGAAGTTAAAAAATTGTGTCAATGTACCTGTATTACCTGTACATTTTCTGGGGCTGCATGCACTGTGCTGAATCCACTTGGAGCAGCTCGGTTACTCAAAGGGGAGTGCATGAACTTGGCTCACCACATTCCTGGTAATGTAAGGGCCTGTTACAAGTTGCCCCTTTTATTCCTGTTGATTTTTTCGGCGCTGCTGTATCTATCCAGTAGCAGCCGAGTCCATTGTGCTGTGTCCATCTGGGGCCTTGGGCTGCGTTTCCATCCAGGGGCTGCTGTTGTCAGTCCTCTATTCTGGTGTCCGTATGCGACAGTGTTAAAAAGCAAAAGACAAAAACGAAAAATAATTCAAAAAAGCAAAACCTAAAAATAAAGTACAAAAACCATTACCCCGCACCACCACCACAAAAAAATAAATTATAAAAATGTTAAAGTTGATATTGTTACTGTATTTGTGCTGTTACCTTTTGATTAAAGTACCGTACAGTATGTGTGATGTTGGCTTTATTACAATACAGTACAGTATGTGTGATGTTACATGTTCCAAATGACTTTGTCCGTAAATAAAGTGTTTCTTAAAATAAACATGACGTGGTTTCCAATGTTTGTATTCCCAACTTCCTGTACTGTATAAATTAGTACTACTGTATGATGGGAATTCAATTAAGAGTGGTATACTGTATGTAAAACAACTTGGTTAGGCATCTTGCATTTCATATTTTAATAAAAACCACAGGAAACTTCTATTTTTAAAAGTTTATTGAAGAAAAAAAAGGTGTTTTTTTTTTTAAATAAAGTTTGAAAGTTAATTAAAACAAAAAAGTAGTTTGTTCTTCGTTACATTCTTTTCTTGTGTATATAGATATCTGTGGGGAAAAAAAAAAAAAAAGTATTAAAGTAAAGACACTCATGTTCATTTGTTTTCCAAGAAAATTTGTGGAACCACACAGCCCAGCAATAAGTCATGCTGGGCTGTGTGGTTCCACAAAAGGCATGCGGTACAAAGTGAAATAGTGGTGTCAGTGGTCAGCACTTTGACACGCTAACATTTGTGGAACCACACAGCAATGGCTGACACACACAAAATGGCTGACACACACAAAATGCCTGACACACACAAAATGCCTGACACACACAAAATGCCTGACACACACAAAATGCCTGACACACACAAAATGCCTGACACACACATGCTGGAGTGAAAACACATGTTTGCCAAACAGTCGACAGCACATGTCGGCAAGATGGCCGACCAAACTTGCTCCAAATCACCCCAAACTGGCCAGAAAGCACCCCAGCACACTCAGGAGGTACTGTACACCACAGCTAAATTAGGAGAGAATTTCATTACAAACAGCCAGATCTTGCAGATTATCTGCCAGATAATTGTATGGTGTACAGTATGCCTATCTTATACAGTAGAAAAAGATACTATACAATGGAGTACAAGAACAAAATTTTTTATTAAATAAAATTAAATAAAACTTAATAAAATATTAAAATAGTGGTCCACTAGGAGGTGGACCACCACCCGCTGGAGCTGGATGGCACGCCGCAACTGTTCTGTGGGAAAAAAAGGACAGTATTACAAAACAAATACTGAATACTTTACAGTGTAGTAATGGCAATACAGTACTGTACTTTACTCTATATTAGACAATATTGTTATTTACAATGTACAGTACTGTATTGTCAGTACAGTAAATCAAACACTACTGTATGCTGTCGAGGTAATTTAAACATTGCTTTAGTTTACCTCTTGTATAAGTGGGCTGCTGCCTGCCCGCTTCTGGGCCAGCCCACCTATCTTGCCCCTGTCTGGGGCCCCCATAAATAATTGGCACTATATTGGAGAAAAAAAAACATTTAGTCACATTCAAATAGTAAACAATTATTACTGTATACTGTAGGTACAGTATTATACTGTATTGCTGGTATTCAAAATATAAAGTACTGTACAAGAGTTTAGCTTCAATAGGTCATAAACAAATTGTCAAAGGAATTAAACACCACAGTACAAATACTGTAGACATTTACTGTATGTATTAGCAGTCATGACATTTCATGACCGCTTCAGAAAAAAGAGGGTTACAGTACTGTAGGTGGTGTTGTAGGGAGTACTATCCATAATAGTGGACTGTACTCAGAGCCAGCCATAAATAATATGATTCCCTAGTCAAGTTTTTGGATGCTGCCCCCTTGCACAGATGCTATTTCCGCCTCTGAGCCTGTACCCCTTTCCCAGCACCATCACCCCTCAACCATAGCAGTCGTCATTTTGGTGCTCCTCCAACTTACTGTACTGTATGTTTAAAATAGCAACAGTGTGCACATTCGGTGTGCATCCCAAAACGGTGCATGTTCTTGCTGGGAAGGGGCAAGGCCACACAGTAATTCCCCAATCTGAAATGACGCCACACAGTACTGCAACTTTATTCACAACATATCATGCAATAGTGTCTCTTTTTCTCGTTACATCATATGATAGTACCACATTACTCCTCAAAGTATTCCCACTTATTCACATTGCATCACATCATATTGCTCTTTGTTCACATTAGACCACACAGTAGTGCCCTTGCTACAGTATATGTTACACAACAAAGTACTGTATACACATAATGCTGCACATTAGTAATGCATTTTGTATGCACAGAATATACTGTAGGCATGCTGCATATCATATTAATCAGCAGAAGCTGCTTGTGCCCCTGGGCATTTGGCAAGTATGCCTATGCCTAGGGCAGGCTCAGACTGGAGATCAGTACGTAATCCCGCTGGACGGGATCCCGGCAGTCAAAATACAGACGCCGGAATCCCGACCACACAATCCCGACAGGGGCGGCGAGCGGAAAGCAGCCCCTTGCATGCTTGCTTCGCTCGCCACGCGGTGGGCACGGTGCCTCGCTACGCTCTACACACTATTATATCAGTAGTCAGGAAACGCAGCATGCATT